>NC_069089.1:2016812-2316812 GCF_947172395.1 Bicyclus anynana | reverse complement strand
AGAAATAGCATTAGGAGAATTTCTCGTATCTAGAAAAAAAAACAAAAAGTTACATAAAAATGGCATTTGAATTTCGGAACGATCTTTTCATTTAACTTGGACCACACCCTAAGAGGACGACATCAACTCTATTATTCCTTTTGTAGAAAAACAAATGTGATTTATCCCAACAGGGCCACGGCGTCGCTTACTTTAATTTCAATTTATAGTGATATACTTTATTAGTTAACGCGTTCACATTATGAGATACTAGTAATAACTTACAAGTGATAGTACATGTAGAGGTATCAATACAAATGAACACACAGACACAGAAATACGTCCAATGTTTGGTTGGAGAAACCTGCATAGATACCTGTGTGTGAAGTCTGCCAATCCGACTTGGGCCAGCGTGGTGGACTATTGGCTTAACCCCTCACATTCTGAGAGGAGACGCGGATTGGCAGGCTTCACTTAAAGAATTGAGAAAATTCTCAGGTATTCAGGTTTCTTCATGATATTTTTCCTTCACCGTTTGAGACACGTGATATTTAATTTAATAAAATGCACATAACTAAAAAGTTGTCTATACTATAGGCCTTATTAGAAGGCTTAAAATCACTCAGCGGCAAGTCGCGAAGCTAAAGTGGCAATGGGCAGGCCACATAGTTTAAAGAGCCGATGGACATTGGGGTCCCAAGGTGCTGGAATGGCGACCCCACACCGAAAAGCGCAGTGTTGGTCGACCCCCACGAGGTGGACCGAGGACATCAACCGGATCGCAGGAAACCGCTGGATACTGGCGGCTCGAGACCGTTATGCTAATGATGACCTACGTCCTCCAAATTTAAGGTAGAGGTCATATCCACTGGTCTATTACGGCTTCTTTCTATTTTGAGTCAAATGCATATACCAAGTTAAATCGTCGTCGGGTTAAGTTGGTATCATAAATCATGCACCCATTCGTTTACTTTTCCAATCGATAAATGATTCACCACAGAAAAAAATCGTTCCCCATATTTTTCATACAATTTGCCGGAAGTGGCCCATTACTGCCCAGGGGCTGTAGGCACAGCTATCGAATTTGCAAATTGTCAGATCGCATGCTAGCCAGTATTAATAACGTCGCTTGGCCAACGTTACGTATCAATTTTGTAATAGGTATTGTTAGCTCCACCCGACTTCCTACTTTGCGAATTGCTTTTTCGCGGTTTTTGAATATCTTAGTTCGATTAGCTTTTATGTAAAATACTAAATAGATTAGGGATTCTATTTTATTTTTAATTTTTTAAAAGTTAGCCATTGACTACAATCTCACCTGATGGTAAGGGGGCTAACTTGTTAGGAGAAGGATGAAAATTCACACCCCTTTCGGTTTCTACACGAACATACCAGAACGCTAAAACGTTTGGCGTACGTATTGTTGGTAGGGTGGTAACTAGACACGGCCGAAGCCTCCCAGCCAGACCTGGACCAATTAAGAAAACTTCTCACATAAATCCACCGCGCATACCACTGCGCCACATCATCATCATCATCATATCAGCCGATGGACGTCCACTGCAGGACATAAGCCTTTTGTAGGGACTTCCAAACATCACGATACTGAGCCACCTGCATCCAGCGAATCCCTGCGACTCGCTTGATGTCGTCTGTCCACCTGGTGGGGGTCTACCAACACTGCGCTTACTAGTGTCGCCATTCCAGCACTTTGGGACCCCAACGTCCATCGGCTCTTCGAACTATGTGCCTCGCCCATTATATCTTCGCAACTCGTTGAGCTATGTCGGTGACTTTGGTTCTTCTGCGGATCTCCTCATTTCTGATTCGATCACGCAGAGATCGACTGCGCCACGGAGGCAGTCAAATTCTAAAAGTGTTTCTCTTCCAGCGTCTCCCGGCCGCTGGGCGGTGTGGACGGAGTGGTCGGTCTGCGGGTCAGACTGCAGGCAGACGCGGCGGCGCGCCTGCACGGGGGACGCGTGCTCTGGCGCGCAAGTGCAACACGCAGACTGCGTGGGGGACTACTGCGGGGTGCATGGAGGTTTGTGATTAAATCATCATCATCATCAGCCTGTTTGAATGACCCAATCCTTGGGTCAATTGGAGACGAGATGTCGTTCGTTATCAACCCATATTCGGCTCACTGCTCGAGTCCTCTCTCAGAATGAGAGAGGTTAGGCCAATAGTCCACTACGCTGGCCCAATGTGGATTGGCAGACTTCACACACGCAGAGAATTAAGAAAATTCTCTGGTATGCAGGTTTTCTCACGATGTTTTCCTTCACCGTTAGAGACACGTGATATTTAATTTCTTAAAATGCACACAACTGAAAAGTTGGAGGTGCATGCCCCGGACCGGATTAGAATTCCACCCTCCGGTATCGGAGGCAGAGGTCATATCCACTGGGCTATCACGGCTCTCAGTTAGTTAGTTTGATAAACCCTCATAAATATAGAAACTCCTGATCTTGTATTATTGATATAAGCAAATTATCGTTCAAGGTCGTTGACGACGATTTCTCTGAGACTTCTCTGCCGCCATTGGCCGACATTTTGTCTATTTCTCTTTACGGGATATGTCGTTGGTCGCATGCTAGGCGTACTGAGATATAAAAGCTGATACCAAGTTAGCACGTCTTACATTGCACAGTCTCTCAACATTAAATGAAATCGCAGCCGAGAAGAAACTTATCGCCGAACAAAAATATATTTTCTTCACATAAAAGAGCTGTGTAATACGAAATTCATTCCACAGAGCTACGACCAACTTCCAAACTTACATAAACTACCGTCCATAACTCAGAGAAACTCGCTAGAGCGCCATTTATCAGTTTTCTCTAAGAGGAAGTTATCAAGGCCCATCGAAATTCCAAGATGGCCATTTCATAAACTCTACAACTTTATTACTGCTTCGTTTCCTGCAACACGCACGGATTCACGCAATACCGTCTTGTTTATACTACTGTAATGGGATATCTAAGAAGTTTTTTTTTTATTTTTACAAGTTACCTCTTGACTACAATCTCGCCTGATGATAAGTGATGATGCAATCGAAGATGGAACTAATTTGTTAGGAAGAGGATGAAAATCCACACCCCTTTCGGTTTCTACACGACATCGTACTGGAACGATAAATCGCTTGGATGTGTAGTCTTTGCCGGTAGAGCGGTAACTAGCCACGGCCGAAGTCTCCTAATGACTGGACCTATTAAGAAAACCTCAATCAAAATCAGCCGGGTTCGAATCCAGGACGTCGTCGTCTTGTAAATCCACCGCGGATACCACTGCGCCACGGAGGCCGTCAAGTTCTCTTATATTAAGTTGTTTCTTTCTATATAATGAAAACGTAGAACTTCAATTTCTGGAATTGTAAATAACAGACAATATGATAATAACAATAAACTAAAATCGGGTTGCAGTTTTATGACATTCCTATATTGATTTCCAAATTTTCATCAATCTATGACAGGTATTAAGTTAGGCAAGGTAGGTACCTCTATTACCTACCAAAATTAGAACCTAACATAACCTACAACCTCAAAAAAAGGAGATTAATTTTTATTTATTTACACCAAAATCATATTTGTGAGAGCTTATTTTGGATTGTTTTCCAAAAACGTTACCATATAACCACGACAGTCAGGTACAGTTTTCCTTGTCTACAGAGATAAGTCAAATAAATTTTACTATGGAAAAGTGGAACTGTCACTTAGTTTGAATGTGTTTGAAAAACTTTTTCTCACAATCCTAAAATTGCCCGACTGGAAGTCGGAACTGACCAATTAACACATATTGCGTAAAAATCGCAGTTCCCGAAGTCTGCCGCCTATGATCTGCTGTCACTAACTCCTCAAAGTTATGAAACAGTTACCAGGGCGACATGTTAATTAAGGCGATTCCGTGAAAAGCGCCCAGCACCGCCAGAACAGATGCCATAAGACTAAAAATATACTTCCTTTTCCGCGCCCGCTCATAACTATGAAATGTTACACGAACTGGGCTCTTCATAACAGGCTATCGGTTGTAACCCTAACCTACCAGGGTAACATGAACCACCGCACCTTCTAAAAGTTGTAAAAGTAAAGAGAATTTGATGGGCCAAACACGTAGATAAGGAGCGTAAAAGCTCCCGTCTGGGTGGTCACGTTAAAAGATTGGAGATACTAAAATCGGGTGCCGTGACCATCTGGGCCGTATCATACCGTCTAAATATAGAAGAGGACCTAACATTTTATGGTACACTTACGTAACATTGACTTAAATATTCATATCTTTATGTTCCGTGCCTAAATTGGACGGAGTCAATGTTCCACCGTAGGTACTAACCGACGTTTAGGAAAGAAGGTAGATTTTTATTTTTTTTGGTTTATATATATATAGTTTCCAGTTGTGTGCATTTTAAGAAATAAAATGTCACGTGTCTTAAACGGTGAAGAAAAAACATCGTGAGGAAACCTGCATACCAGAGTATTTTCTTAATTCTCTGCGTGTGTGAAGTCTGCCAATCCGCATTGGGCCACCGTGGTGGACTATTGGCCTAACGCCTCTCATTCTGAGATGAGACTCGAGCTCAGCAGTGAGCCGAATATGGGTTGATAACAATCCTTTTCTCCTCTAATGAACTACTCGAAAAAATGTTTCTCTTAGTATATTTTTAGCTACTCTTAGTCAAAAGTTATACTATTAGTTATAATAAATTCCGAAAACTGACAAAATTACTTTAAATTATCGGCGCTTCCTTCTCCACTGTTTATGAATAAAGTTTTAACTAAGCGTATAAAATTGTTTGATTCTTCAGCTATCCAATAGTGTAATTATATTTTGGATAGATGTGATAGTTACGTAGCTACAAAAGTTTACTGTATTCCGCGATTTTCAAAACCTTAATTTTTTTAGAATGACACCCCTTTATGGAAGCAATTTTAAATACATACCCCTTCTAAATAGAAGAGCCATTAGCAGTATTTACTTGTTGATCAACATTCTTGCTAAAATTTCATAAGAGGATGGTTAAAAAAAGGTTTTTGTATACAATCGCAAAAATGTTATTATCAGATACTTTTAACCTCAATGGTGTTAAATGTACATTCCCGCCCTCCATTTCATAATGAATGTAGCGTATCTTTTATTCGCGTCGTTACTGAGTGCCAACCGGCCTTATTTGTGTAATTTTCGCTAACATTTTCCATATAAATGCAAACAATTTGCGCTTAGAACAACCAGTTTCACGATGATTCACGCATACATTTGTAGGGTTTTATTTTATGGATTCACATTGCTTGTTATATTTGCATTTGCATCGCAGTCGGATCAGTTTATTTAAAAGCGGATTTTTGCGATAATACATACAACATCCCTAAATACAGTAAAAGGAAATAAATATTTAGACCTGATGTTTATATGCCGTAGAAGTGGGTACCAGAGGAATACAAGCAAAACCTCTCTATAATCATGCTTAAAGATCTTAGCCTCGCAAGCCTCAAAGCTTAGCCTAACGTCGTAAGATTATAAAACTGTTCTAAACCGAGTTGGGATTATGATTCGCCCGCGAATATACATCTGACACTTCTGAATAGAGTTGACTCATATGAAAGGAGAATGGCGAAATTGCATATATTTTGGGAACTGCTGATAGAAGTAGCGTGCATAATGGAAACGTATTAATATTTGTTTAGCGTGATTAAACTAAGAAATAAGTAAATGGTAAGCAGACTTAAAACGCAAGGAAAAACGATATACCTGAAATTAGTAGATACCCTATTTATACAAAATGCTGACATACTATTGCGTGATTGCTTCTTAAATACGACAAGGCATTTTTGCAGACGACTATTTTTGTTAATAAAATGCACTTCTTTTCTTTTGATTCCCGTTCTTTAAAATCTTAATATTTTTTTACAAGCATCTTACAAAATAATAGTTTTAATTAGTACAAATCTTACATTCTGAAGTGTCGTACACTCATACGTACGACACTTCAGAATGTGACTCCCACTTTCGCCATTCTCCTTTATATAAACAATATTAATTTCGTGTTGTACATGGAATAAGGGTCTGAAATATTATATATTAATAAAAGTTAAGGATTTCTCAATATTCCCAGTGGATTTATTAAGCTAATGATGATGGATTAGCGAAAGAGATTTCACGCCACAATTCCCACAACAGTACCCAATCCAATACAGCAAATGGGGAAATGATCAGTCCATATTTTTGTTTATAATGCCAATAAATCACCCCCCCTCCCCCGCGCCGACTCGTTTTCAATTTCCTATTCTGTTTATCGTGTGTTGTGATAAATAGCCGGCGGCAACCAGCGTTTGGTTAAACAGTTACCACGAGCGCCTTTCTTTCACAACCAGTTGCAACCGGAATTTCCGCTATCTTTTTCATTAATGATTTTAAACTAATGATTTTAAACTTATTTCGTGGTTGTTCATTATGAATGATATTTAAACGGGTACATACCACGATAAAACGACGAGATTTATCGTGGTATGTACCCGTTTAAATATCATTCATAATCTTTTTCATTGTCTTGGGAAGAAAGAATTTGGGACTGGGACACCTCAGCTTGGACAATTTTGCCCATTTATCTTCACTTTGTTGCATGTTAGCACCACTGACCTGCTATTGAATATGCAAAGTTTTTTTTTAATTTGCATATGGCTAACCTAAACTAACCCCTAACCTTGGACATATACAAATCAGGTTATACCTACTGGGCTATCTCGGCTTCAGAAATATACTTTGTACATACATATTTGGATTTAAAAACATATCGGAAAATGTTCAACGTTTCGTAAAAAGCTGAGCATAGTAATTAGCAAATCCATTTGTAAATTACTTTCATAAATTATTCTAGTACTCTGAACACATCATAAAGAGGTTTTAGGTTAAAGCAATGGCCGCCAATAAGCTCTGAAAAGCAGTAAAAAGGTCAGTGGGAACTAGCTAATACTAGTTAAACACTACTTGACTCACTAGGGTTGTCTACACACGGATTTATTTATTTATTGTTTAAGTAAAAAAGTCAACGATTTATATGCCGCAAAATATATTATTACCTACGCATCTTTTGTATCGCGTTTGATTATCCCGGCTGAAAAATTTCCTTTATCATCATGACGTCAATGTTAAACAATGCTTCTCAGCTTACACTTACACAAGCAAAACAGCGTACACGGCAAAAACGAGATAGCTTATCTCTGACGTCACCCGGGACCGGACTTCTTTCAGTCATGGCAACGTCAGGTATAATACGCTCAGGCCAAACCACACCGATTGGTCGACCAGCCGCCGAACCAGCCGAGGTTCGAATCTCCAGGAGACGTCTTTGGAGAATCGTCGCGGCATATTTTCTTCTGCCTCACCAGGCAATGCTTCTGTGCTCACCGAAAATCCCCATTAAGACTACTTTTAGAGCTTACGGCAAATACACAAAAGGCTACCTAGCTATTTTTAAGCGAAATCGTTAAAATTTTAATTTCGGGCAAACAAAGATTATAATTTTTACTCTTATTATTAATATTTACATGTTCTACTAACTGACGCTGGCCGGTTTCACCCGCGTAGTTCCCATTCCTGTAGGAATACGGGGATAATATTTACCCCTTCTTTAATTAATTAAATTAATTAAGCCTTTACCCTTCCTCGATAAATGGGCTATCTAACACTGAAAGAATTTTTCAAATCGGACCAGTAGTTCCTGAGATTAGCGCGTTTACCCAAACAAACAAACAAACAAACTCTTCAGCTTTATAATATTAGTATAGATTTGTTTAGTAAGCTAAACTTAATTAATAACTTACAGCCGCGTAAATAAATGGAGAATTTTCTGTGACAACCCTGCCCGCGTCGGTAAATTACCCACATGAAAGGTGAACCATTCAGCGGGAAGACCGTGGAGGAGTCATTCATTCGCGCCGGCCTCTTCATTAGCCTAATTGCGAGCGCACAAAGGGGGGAAATGGCGGAATTTTATGGACTTTCCATCTTTTGTTGCCCAAACATCGGAATAGTGCTCCGTTTGTTCCGAAAGGAATCTCACATTGAAACTAGATCTTTCGGAAGTTTACTTCTTTTAGTAAACACGTTTTCCGATTTTTATTTTACTTTCTGTGATAAATCTATACTATCGGACGCCTGCAACTTCGTCCGCGTGGAATTCAGTTTTTTACAACTCCAATGTGAATGGTTCCTCCTACACTATCTTCCAGTGAAAGTCCCATTGAATTTAGTTCAGCTGATGCAAAGGTTAGGTATAACAAAATCTCAAAAGCAATGCATTTTCTCCGTTATCGCAACATTTTTAATCGACTCTTTGCTCCTTTGGTGGTAGTATGATGTTATATACTTCATACAGGTCTAGTATTTAATACCTATTCTATACCAATAATATAAAAAAGACAAGCTGACGACGCGTGGTTCCCGTTCCCGTAGGAATATGGGGAATATATATAGCCTATAGCCTTCCTCGATAATTGGGCTATCTAACACTGAAAGTATAATCTAGTATAATATAGTAAATAATAAAGTATATCTTATAAATCGGACGTTTAAGCAAACAAACAAACAAACGAACGAAGGAACGAACAAACAAACAAACTCTTCAGCTTTATAATGTTAGTACTCATAGATTATGAATTTAGGAGATTTAAAACAAAAATAATAAAACCAAGTACATTACAAAAATAGAGCAGAATAAACTATAATATAACACACCTGTTTAGTGTTTTGTGTATTTTGTGACAAGCAGTGATTAACGATTCACATTAAGCTCTTTATCATTAAAATTAGACATCGTTAAAATGTAAACCGTATAAATTGATGGCACTACAGCTTTTTGAAATGCAAATACTACGTTTTAATCTTTTTATTTGACTGTATTTCCGTTCGCTATTATAAAGATTGATAGCCATAAGCTTACAGAAATACAACTATTTTTTATTGTGATTATGCTGTTTTTTCTTCGTTGATAGATTTACTAGCTTTTTGAATTACTATCCTAACAAGAATTAATGTGATCGTGATTTTGTTTCGTGTCTTATACGTCTTAACAACTTAACCGATTGTCATGACAATACATACAAATACTTCGTAACTACTATTACTCAATGACTATCACTGACTATAACGATTTGAAAAATAGTTTCACCTGAAACTAACTAAGCGTGTTTGAAGTCTGCCAATCCGCATTGGGCCAGCGTGGTGACTATTAGCCTAACCCCTTTCATTCTGAGAGGAGACTTGAGCTCAGCAGTGAGCCGAATATGGATTGATAACCAGAAAACTAACTAAACTACATTATCGGGGAGTAACATATGCTATATGTTTTTTTTTTTTTTTTATCCCCATATTCCTCTGAACGCGGGTAAAACCGCGAAGTTCTCATAGTAAGCTTTTAAAATGCAAACTGCACGCAAACAAAATACATGCAATGGCTATATCTAGGGTATTCGATCATTTCTATTTCATTCTCCGTACAACGTAATGCTCAGATTCGCCTATAAATTCAATCAGCAACTTTTTCCAATACAAACACGACGCACCGAAAGGGATGTGCAATTCTCATTACAATAGGTGGGTTCCATAAATGATTTGTTGTGATTTCGCCGAGCAAGCGCAGCGGGAGATCGCAAACTGCGCTTGCACGCTTACAGGATTATGACTTTAATCCGTAATGGGGGTAGATCTAGATTCCCGTGAGCGGATATTGGAGAATTTAATTCAGAATGGCCTCCTACCACGTTATGGCTAAGCGACAAGGGCCCGTAGATTTCGATTGGATTCAGTATCTCAAATCTCTGTACTGGACTCGGATATACGGCTGGCACTGACAAATGTTTACACAGTGTACAAATTTCAACATAACCCTCCACTGCGCAGCGGGGTATGCATTCAAAGCTCGTTTCATTTCGCACTTGACTCTTTATAGTCAGTAATTTTCGCACTAAATCAAAATAATGTTTGCTGTCTTTCAATATTTCATTGTTGATCTGCTGTGGAGTGGAATTGTTATTTCATTATTATAATAAATCTTTCAAATTGTTTTCATTCCTTTTGCTAAATGTATTAATGTATTGCATAGTTATGGTTTTATTTGTGTTTTTTATTTCGTTTTACTATTTCTGCTAAAACATGATATCCTATATCCAAATCCTATTAAAATATCTTCAGTGCTTGCTTTACCTTATCTATACTTATAATAAATCTGTAGAGAGGTCAATTCTGTACATGAAATATATTTCCAAAATAACTATCAGGGGGTGATTAGTGATCGATACTGATGCCAAAAATGCAATCAGTAAAATTTTTGTCTGTCTGTCTGTCTGTCTGTCTATATGTTCTTTAGAAACAAAAACTACTGGACGGATTTTAATGAAACTTGGTACAATTATTCTACATACTTCTGGGCAGGTTATAGTATACTTTTCATTACGCTACGATCAATAGGAGCAGAGCAGTGAAGAGAAATGTTGAGAAAACGGGAGAAGTTACTCAATTTTTTAAGCTTCCGTCGCGTGTACAGCCTTAATGGTTAAAGCTACATAGAAATCATGTATGACGGAAATGTTTTCCTTAAAATTATTTATAAAAACACAACAGCATATATATGTCTATCTTTTATGGTTGACTCACAATAGCACGTGTAACTCCCGATAGCTTAGCAGTTCGGAGCTTTCTAATTAAATTTGTCTACTCTTATGTTTATAACACTCATCACTCATCCCTAACAAAAAAAGTTAACATTATTACCTATTCAATAAAAAAAGAATCATAAAAATCGGTAAAGAAACACCAAAGTTATACATGAAATACGCTAGGCCATCGCGCGTGAATATAATAATTAATAATAATTCATGCTTTAAGGATTATTTTTGTGTAACGGTTGCCGCGCTCGCGGTGGGAGGAATAAATAAAGAAGTGCAGCCTTAATGAGTAGGGTAGGGGTATGGTAGGGTAGGGTAGGGGTAGGGTAGGGGTAGGGCAGGGGTAGGGTTGGGATAGGGTAGGGTAGGGGTAGGGTAGAGGTACGTTAGGGTAGGGTAGGATAGAGGTTCCTAGGGGGGGGGGGATAGTTAGTTGAAAGTTTACATCGACTTTCACGCGGACGAAGTCGCGGGCGTCCGCTTTACTAGCGGACGCCCGCGACATAGCTAAATAAGAGTTGACACGATATTAATCAATTGTTTAAAGTTTTGTCGTACACATTATATAGAAAAGTTTTAAAACGAAAAACTTACTGGTGTGTAAGTTTTACTATCAATGGAGATAATAAATTTCCTTTGTAAATCAGTTACAAGAACGAATGTTTCAATTATGTTTTCTGATCATTTAAATACCTACAATACGGTTTACAACGCTGTCAAGTAAGGTTTATTGCGATAGTGTAATATATTCCGATGTTTTATTTCAAAATATACACCCACATGATATTTAATAACATTTACAATATTTAACGTTTTCCGCCATCAATTCAGTTATGGGTCGTAAAGGCCCGCACGTGTCCAATGCGCGGCCTGCTTGTCCCAGTCACTGAAGGGTTAAACGGATAAACGTAAACACGTAACACGCAAATTAATTCCGGTGACGTCTCGGTTTTACGATATTTTAGTTAACGATCAGATCAAGTAGCGGATGTGTGATTTATTGAGATAAAGATCGCATAAAACTCGTAGCCAGAACTCGATGGGAGATTTATGGTATCGATTAAAAACAGACTCGAGTCAGAAATGATATACGATTCGTCGATTTAATACATCTTGTGGTGTCATTATATTAAGTCGTGGTCATGTTTAAGGTGTTGTGGCAATCCATGTGACCCAGTTTTCAATGCATTGCTTAAAACTGGATGTGGTTAAATTTAGGAGTTTATAATTCTAATATCGTTCGTCATCAACCCATATTCGGCTCACTGCTGAGCTGAAGTCTCCTCTCAGAATGAGAGGGGTTAGGCCAATAGTCCACCAAGCTGGCCCAATGCGGATTGGCAGACTTCACACACGCAGAGAATTAAGATAATTCTCTGTTGTGCAGGTTTCCTCACGATGTTTTCCTTCACCGATTGAGACACGTGATATTTAATTTCTTAAAATGCACACAACTGAAAAGTTGGAGGTGCATGTCCCGGACCGGATTCGAACCCACACCCTCCGGAATCGGAGGCAGAGGTCCTATCCACTGGGCTATCACGACTCTTAAACATAACCACGACCATGAGAATTCTAATATGATTAGTATGAAATCCCTTAAACCTTCCTGTAGAGTTCGTCGATAGAATAATCTATAATAATAAACGCTTCAGTTACTCTAAGCCTTGTCTGGTAGCTTCCATGCTACTATAGAATACACGCGATAATTGGCTACTAAGTGATAGATAGTCTCCTATTCATCACAATCTGGACGTTATGGATTTTCTTTAATTCTCATCATTGCATCTACACACTGTCTGCACAGTACACATCTAGTTTACTGTTGTCGTGTCATTTACCAGTGTTATATTAGTCATGGATTGTCACATTGACTATTAACTTATCTAATAGAAGCTTTAAGGAGCGGTTCCACTTATTTTTACATATTTACTGCCAAACTTTGGTTCGAGAATGGTACAAGATGATAATGATTGTTGCCACATTAGCTTTTTCTATCTTCATCTTGTGGACTTCAAGAAAATTTTCACTCTATCATCAGAGTTATAGTTATCGATCATGTCTCTGATCCTTGCGTCTAGCAACATACACTTTTCGAAGACTTTTTAGTGTGTACGTTCCCTGGAACTGCAATCTCTGACCGCAGCCAGGTCAGACGTGGCCTGCGCGACAATGCAGGCTATCTGTATCGGGTCCAGATTAAATGTAAGTGCTCGGACTTGTAGCGCCTTAATAAATAAATGTGCAAACTTCGGACGTGTTGTACGATAAATCTTAAGAACTTTAAATCTTACCGAAGTTTCTAGAATATTTTTTTTATAAATATACTCTGTGTGAAGAAACAATTTAATTCTACTTGATAATATACAATCAAAGTAACATTACATAAATAGTTTGAAATTTGTTTTTAAATATTTTAAGTAAACTTTGCTATTACTTTATTAAATGACATACGTAACAGATTATCATAAATGCCAAAGCTGAATTTAAATAAAAAAATTCAAGTTGTTCTCGTACTTGTATATTAATTAAAATTGTTCTTTATGAACTTCTTCAACTGGTTACAAAATACGTGAAAATAGATATATAATTGAAAAATTTTTGGTTAACAGGTAAATATCTGTTGAATAGAAACACCGTACACTTTAAAGGAAATGGCCGAGTTTTGTATGAGTTACTAAGTTCAATTTACACAAATTATATTTGGTTAGTTTTATAATCCTAAAAATTGTTATATTAAATTATTATAAATATAACACTCGCAGATGTTGTCATTAAATACACTTGCTAAGTACGTGTAAATGCAATGTAATTTTTTGGCCTTGTCCTTTACGTCTGGATACTACTAAAATCCAAATACTTATCTTAATATAAGCGGATAAAAACTCTGTTTGTCCCCGATCGCTTTAACGCGATTGGTTGCTTGCGTACAAGTTAAAGCGATATAATTATGCTCGAGCAAAAATTATTATTTAAAAATGTATCTTTATCAAATGGGCCAAACCAGAACGTTCTTATCTAGTATCTAACATAAAACAGTAATCGCAAGAGTTCTGTCAACTGTCATCTCATCAAAATCTGTCATGTTGGTTACGGCGATTGCCTGTCAACATGACGTTCGTGTGTCGAGGTCTGCAGCCGTAACAGACTGACATGCAGACATGACAGCGTGCTCGAGCTAGTATCCATGAAATGTAGACAGAGAGTTAGTTATACAGATAGAAAGCATCTGTTGAATTTACGCAAGAAAAAAATGTTATGAGTATGTTTATCGAACACCAGCCGACACTCCGCGGGTTTGGTTCCCGTTCCTTGAAAAATACGGAGATTAATATAAATATATATAGCATCCGGGAATAATGTATCTTCCCAACAGTGAAAGAATTTTTCAAATCGGTCCCACTGTTTCCATTCCTGATCGAATACGGTTAGCGTAGTTTCCATTCCCGTGCGAATACGGGGATAAAATATAGCCTATGATCATCGTCATCATCATCATCATCATCATTATCAACTCTTATTCGGCTCACTGATGAGCTCGAGTTTCCTCTCAGAATGAGAGGGGTTAGGCCAATAGTCCACCACGCTGGCCCAATGCAGACTTCACAAACGCAGATAATTAAGAAAATTCTCTGGTATGCAGTTTCTCTGGTTTCCTCACGATGTTTCATTCACTGTTTGAGACAAGTTATATTAAATTTCTTACTCAAAGCACACAACTGAAAAGTTGGAGGTGCATGCCTCGAACTTTTTTTAATTCCCTGCCAATCCACATTGGGCTAGCGCCTCTCATTCTGAGAGGAGGCTCGAGCTCAGCAGTGAGCCGAATATGAGTTGATAATAAATGATGAATGAAAATCAAAATAATAAAATAAGGTATATCTGGCCATAGCAGGTCTTAGTTCCTTTCCAATAAGAGAAGTCACGCATCAAAATATTACTTTAATCACAAATTCAAAATGGCTTCTTCATTTTAATACTCGGGCATTTATCACACCGATCGTTATCTCGATCGAGTGGGACGACTTCATCGTAATTTCCGATTGGTTCAAAAGATAATTTTTCGGTGTAACAGCTGCAGCCGCTCATTCTATAAATTCTGTCGCTGTAATTGAACGTAATGGTATCGTATATCGCCTCAGGGCACTTTAAATTCGAGCCTGAGTAAAAGAAAAGAAAAAGAAAGATAACTTATAAGAGTGGTATCTTTTGAGAGCTTTCTTATTGATCAGCGAGTCAATGATGAAGTGCTTTGCCAATGAATCGCACATTACGATGGTTTTAATCTAATGGCTCGTATTGTTATTTGATTATAATTAGGTGGTTAAGTGTGATTTATATCTGCATTACGAGTGTATGTGATAGATGGATTTAACCTGATCTTAGGGAGTATTTGACGGCCTCCGTAGCGCGGTATGCGCGATGGATTTAATGACGGAGGTCCTGGGTTCGATCCCCGGCTGGGCCGATTGAGGTTTTCTTAATTGGTCCAGGTCTAGCTGGTGGGAGGCTTCGGCCGTGGCTAGTTACCACCCTACCGACAAAGACGTACCGCCAAGCGATTTAGCGTTCCGGTACGATGTCGTGTAGAAACCGAAAGGAGCGTGGATTTTCATCCTCCTCCTAACAAGTTAGCCCGCTTCCATCTTAGATTACATCATCACTTACCATCAGGTGAGATTGTAGTCAAGGGCTAACTTGTAAAGAATAAAAAAAAAAGTAGAGATTTGCAGTTTAAGACTCGACACGCTTCTCCAATAATGCGAGAATTTCAATAATGTCTAAATATGTACTTATATAGAAGTGGAAAGTCATTCAAAGGGGTAGAAAGATGTAATTTGGCAGATAGGTAGTTTATAGTTAGTAGAAGTCCGTTAAAAACGAATTTTGCGATAGGGACGGATTAAGGAAAACACATGGTCTGGCTTCTTTAATCCGACCCTGTTGCAAAATAAGATATCTAAACGAAGGATAAATTAATAAAATAATAACAACTACCATTAACAAGTCTTTTAAATAATGCAAATATTGGTATCTATACTAATATTATAAAGCTGAAGAGTTTGTTTGTTTGTTTGAGTGAACGCGCTAATCCCAGGAACAACTGGTCCGATTTAAAAAATTCTTTCAGTGCTAGATAGCCCATTTATCGAGAATCTATATTTTATCCTCGTGTTCCTAAGGGAACGGAAACCACGAAGGTAAAACCGTGCGACGTCTACTAGTAAAACATATATTTCATTATTAATTATTATATGTGTAATTTAGAAATTGATAGCTAGAAAACAGTCGGTAAAACAGTAACAAAATTTTTAACAGCCAAATAGACCTTTACTTATCAAATAGTAACAAAGTTTCGTCCGACCAGGAGACCAGAGCTTTAAAAGCTTTCTCACAAACAAAATGGTTAACCAAAAACGTCCCTTTCATCCCTTTCACGTCACCGAATTACACAAAAAAAAAATAACTCGTTAAAATGCGCCGCGACCACTCGTAAAGTTTGGGACGCGCTGACATAAATAATATTAAGGCCCGTTGCCAGAAACACGATGCCTATTTCATTTGTGAGCAATAAAAACACGCGTTATGCTTTCATTTTGAAAAGTTTTAACCATAACGATAATGCACCTTAAATTGTAGGCGCAACGACAGGTTTCGTTGCGGCTGTTTGTGGTCGGACCTTTGCGTTATTTTGGTCAAGCATATTTCACGTTTTACGGCCCAACTCGTAAAGCGTTAAAAGCTTATCATACAGGTGTGCATTCGTTTTATAGATTCGCTTCATTTGAGAGCTGGTAAACGGCCTTTTAAGAGTTTTATACGAATACCTTGCGTATTCTATTAACATCGTCCTCCCGTATCTTTATCGTTAAGGCCCACGATGCTGGAATATTGACATGACAACGTTTGACTTTAGGTATAACTGAAATACATTGTCTTGGTACAATTTGTTGTAAATGTTTTGATTCATGCCTCGAAAAATTCAGTCTCCATGAGATAAATGTTGACATTGAACTGAAACTGGAATTGAAACTGGAAATAAATGAAAAAAAGTTAAGTAAAAATATCGTTCTTTTTATTATGTAGAGTTGTAGACACTCCCTAAAGATTTTTTTTGTAATTTCGACTTTAACGAGATATGCGATGGGGAATTGTGTATGAAAGTCTTTGTTCTTACAAAGTAGAAACTCGAAAATTTGAATTAGAGTTACTAAGCGTGAATAATGATAAATAATGACCCGTATCATCTTTTTTGGATATTCGCTTTTTTGTGGGAAGGTAACGGAGGGTGAAATTGTGTATGAGACTCAGTTTTTTAAGGTAGGGCCTTTCAAAATTGAATTGTATCTCCTGAGCATAAAAATTCTGATCTCTTTAAAAAACTACTATATGAAAAAGATTATTAGAAATTTGTAATTGTATTCGCTTTAATAGTATGAGCTTGTTTTAAGGGTCTACTAGAGGGCCCATCCTCCCTTATATTAAGAGTATATAGACCTTACAGCCACCACACTATACCATTACTAAACACATTCTGAGAGGAGACACGAACTCGGCAGTGAGCCGAATATGGGTTGATGATGATGAAACTCCACATTCCCAACTCTTACTCGTAAGACAAAGAAAATATTTTGTCACTGAAATGTTCTTAGGAAAAAGGGAATCTCAGTATATAGAAAAGAAAGAAAGAAAGATTTTAATCTCCCAAAAGTGAAACAGGCTGCATTGCAAAGAATTATCGTACTTTGTTATAATAAAACTTGGTGTTCAGCGAGGAAGGAAGTTAGTAATATATATGGCTTTTGTGGACGTCTGGAATACATTTTGTATTAACCTATATAGTGCAAGAAAATGTAGTAACTTTCTTCATTGTTGAAATTTGGCTGGTGGGAGGCTTCGGCCGTGGCTAGTTACCACCCTACCGGCAAAGACGTACCGCCAAGCGATTTAGCGTTCCGGTACGATGCTGTGTAGAAACCGAAAGGGGTGTGGATTTTCATCCTCCTCCTAACAAGTTAGCCCGCTTCCATCTAAGACTGCATCATCACTTACCATCAGGTGAGATTGTAGTCAAGGGCTAATTTGTAAAGAATAAAAAAAAAAAAAAAAAAAAAAAAAATTTTGTCAGAACAAATCTAAGCACGAGCCAAACAATGGCACTAAATCGAACTTAACCTTGAAATGCTTAAGGTAAAACTAATTTTAGTTATGGTTTACTTAAGTTTGATTATTGTTTACTTCAAGCTTTTTGTGATAGAGCTCATTCGGGAAATTAATACCGTAATGCTTATTAAGATCTAGTTCATCTAAAATTAAAGAAACTAGATCTAGTTTCTTTAATTGGAAAACGATAATCCAGTTGAAACATCCTCTTTGGTTTGGTTGGTTTTCAATAGTAGCCCGAAGTTAGAAAGTTTGTGTTGTCCTCAAAAAACACGTTGAGAAGCAGGTCCAGGTCATTATTCTGAATATGACTTACTTACAGAGTCAAAAATTATTACCTATTAAGTCCGCCAACCCACATTGGAGCGTCATGGCGGGCGGGATCCCCCAATCTTATTTAATACTGTATGATTTTTTTTTTAAAGATTTACTGTTGAGTTTTCTGTCAGCTCTTCTCAGCAAAACCTGCCTTCCAAACTGGTGGTAGAATATTTACAAATAGTCAACTGATGTTTCAAAAATGCTTGTTAATGAGCCCACTTGAAATAAATGAATTTTGAATCTTTTGAAAATTTCATCTCCTGTAATAAGAGAGGTGTAGACCTCTGATTTGTCTGATCAATTAAATTATCATGCTTTTAGGCGAACAGTCACACCTTCCTTGTTGGATTTTATCAATTAGATACCAATTTAATGATATACTTTTGTCAACAGTTGCTGCTCACAGCGATATACCGCTATACATCGGGATAGCGGTGGCAGTGGTGGTATTCCTGGCGGGCGCTGCCGTGGTGTACAAGTTACTGCAGAGGAAGACCAGAGACCACTCCCTGTATACTATGACCAGAACGGGTAAGACTTAACTTTGTAGCCTTAATGAGTGCGAAATCGTCATTTTAAAGCCTTAGAAGCTAAGCAAAATCCTTTATATATGAGATCGTTATTACCTCATAAACTAGACAGTGTAATTTCGCAATAAAACACGATAACGTTGAGCTTAAGACTGCTTTATTAACTTGACATAATGATGACGCATACATTTATTGTTCAACTACCCACAATACATCATAGACAAGAAGCCCTAATGAAAGTGACATCGTCATTTTAAAGCTTAACAAGCGAAAAAGATATGAGAATGAAATTATCACCGTGAAGCTTCAAAAGAAGCCCATCTCATGCAGTTTGTGATGCTTTGACTTACAGAAAAGAATACAATACCCAATTATTATGTAGTAGTACGAGCATCTAGAATGCATAAAGTATAAGGATTAATCAGTCAATTTTATGTGTTTCCTGCTATATACACACTCATGATAAGAGTGAATAGGCTCTCTCTAGACAAGCGATACCCATCTTTCATTATTTGTTTTCAAGCATGATGGTCATCAAAACTGAGCTTATTTCCCATAAAAAATTAAAAATCAAAGTTTCATATGTTTTCATTATTGTTGTTCCTATAAATATAGTTGACTCTATCTGTTAGTCTTTTGTTCTGAAGATTTTCAACCGGAGATCTACCCGACTGTGGAGAAGCAGTCCCTATCGCTGGCGCCAGACCTGATGCAGCACCGTCCGCCAAGATACGAGCACCCGCAGGCGGACCCGAGGACAGAGCACCATTATGATGTTCCACATCTCACTAACAGGTACTTTTATCATCACCATCATCAGGTGATGGATGTCCACTGGTATACATGGGCTTCATTTAAGAACTTACAAACACACAGCCTTGAACCGGCTATATCCAGCGGTTTTGAAGCTTACCAAAGCGGTGCTCTTTTTTTATAGTTATAGTTTCTCTCCTAATTTTCCAAACCGATGGTTAGATAAGAAGGTGATTATCGAAGGTAAGAGACGCAGAGTATAGTAACATAATAGATCATCATTATCAACCCTTATCCGGGTCACTGCTGAGCTCGAGACTCCTCTCAGAATGAGAGGGGTTAGCACACGCAGATAATTAAGAAAATACTTTGGCAGGTTTTCTCGCGAAGTTTTTCTCTTACCGTTTGAGACACGTGATATTTAATATCTTAAAATTAATTCTAACCTAACCTAACCTAACTTTAGATTTGAAAATTAAGTGTTTAATAAAATTAGGGAAAGCTGGCCACCCCGCCGATTTTATTTCTTTTTCTTTTTTCTTTGATTTCACCATTGTAATTTTTTACTATTTTTATTATGCCCGCTGTACTATTTTTGTAACTCTATGGTAAATTTATCCTGATTGACAATTCCAATTTTCTTCCAATCTTAAACAACCTCGTAGACTATATTTATATACATCACATTTATAGATATAAAGATGACACTTGTAGTTAAAGGCAATCATATTATATAAAAATAACACTATAATTTGTCCACAGTTACGCGTCGCCGGTGGACCATCAAGTGACTCCATGCGCCTCGAGCAAGGGACAAAGCGACGAGTATGACAGCAAGCCGTACACGGAGTCCGAGCACTCGGCCTCCAGTTGTTTTACCAGTTGTGAGTTATCATTAAAATAGCTTTTTAACAGTAGCATCGCCCAGGAGCTAAAAATCGACCACAACACAGTTTAAAACCATTTGCAGAAAGCTGGATTCAAACAGAAGCATGATGTTTTGAATTGTGAATTATCGATCATTACTTTACGAGATGTCGATCACTAAAAAAATAATGAATTATTTTTTCCCTAAGCAAATTTTTTCGAGGGCAGTGGTCAGTTAAAATATATGGCCATTGCCTTCAAAACGATAAGTAGAAAGCACATTTTTAAGTTTTTTAAGTCTTATAATAATAATATTAATTAAGTCACATTTTAAATGGTTTTTGATACTTTTTCATATCCGCATATCAAATTTTGAACTAAGGCCGTTGTTTCAGCCGGATCGATGTACGACGCAGCGAATGAGTCAGTGACGCTCCAACTAGCGGAACTCGTTTCTAATTCACCCATTTCTCAATCCTTATCAGTATCCGCTTCTGGAGCAAGACTCGCTTTACCAGCTGCCGGTGTTGCGCTGTCGATACCAGAAGGGGCACTTGGTAGGGGACGCAGAGAACAGATCTACGTCGCTGTTGTGAAAGACGATAGATATAGATCGAGATTTGGAAAAGGTAAATATGACTCATTTAGTATAGCTATAATATATAATATTGCATAGATATTCTCTTTATGTAATTCAATGATTTATATTCATACACAAATGATCTTTAATGAGCAGGTTTAGATACTTTATAATTTATACGTGATTACCAAACAAGCTATGTAGATATCTCAATAAACGTAGGTAACTCTAAATTATTGCCACATGCTATGTGCTTATTACAGTAAACTTAGATAAAATCTTAAAAAGAATTGAAAACCTAGATGCAAACTATAAATATAAACCATTAAAACTCCTATGTAATTACACCGTGAAATCGTAACGGATAATTTATGCAAAGTAATATCAAGCGAGCCGACGGCGCAAGTCGGTAACATCGTTGTACGTTTTGTTGAAACAGTTTTTTGCCCGCAGGTATCACGCAACTCAGCCCAGTAGTTAAGTGCGGGCCTCCTCGTCTCCAGCTCAACAAGTCGGTCGTCCTTCAAATACCTCACTGCGCCAGTCTCAAACACGGCTTCTGGAATCTCGCCCTGTACGCCATCGACCACAGCAATTCCAAAACAGACGTCCAACCCCAATGGAAGAAAATAGTAAGTCTCGGCCAAGAAACCATAAACACACCCGTCTTCACACAATTGGATACAGACAAAATATTCCTAGTAACAGACATGCTATCCACTTTCGTACTGGCGGGTGAAAGTTTTAATGGAAAGGCAGTAAAGACACTACAATTAGCGGTGTACGCACCTGCCTCATTAAACGACTCATGTACGGAGTACAGCATACGGCTGTACGTTTTCGAGGATACTCCGTGCGCGCCGTACTATTGTCAAGAACAGGAGAAGAAGTTGGGCGGCGTGTTACTCGAGCGTCCGAAAACTTTGCTATTCCAAGACGGTGGATCCAACTTGTGTTTGAATTTGGAACATTTGAGTCCCGGCTGGAAAGCTAAACCAGGAATCGGTTACCAAGAAATCCCTTTCAACCACGTCTGGGGATCCAACTACAATGCTTTACATTGCAGTTTCGTCTTAGAAAGGACGTACGATTGCGATAGCATCGACTTCAGCATCTCAGCGTGTCAGAGAACGAATCCATCTTACAAGCAGACGTTCCGAATATCTGTGGACGATTTACGAAGCCGATCGCCGCGAGGTCGATCACCCCGCGAATCGCAACGTAGTTTTAACATTACAGAGAATTTATTGGAGGCGAGGATGTGTAGGAGCGAGGACGGGAGCGATGGGAGCGGTAAAAGGAACGTGACCGTTAACGAAACGGGAGTGAACGAGTGCGCTGAGAGCCCATTTAAATTAAGCGTTCGGTTGAAGAGGCAGCTATGCGCCATATTGGATCCGCCGAATGCCCGCGGTAACGACTGGCGCGCTCTGGCTGCGAGGCTGGGAGTGGATCGTTACACGACGTGGTTCGCCACAAAGAGCTCGCCTACGGAGGCCATCTTGGAGTTGTGGGAATGCCGAGAGCGCGGGCCCGGCGCCGTGGCCTCCTTAGCCGGCGCACTACGCCAAATGGACAGGCACGATGCGGCTGAATTACTGCAGGGAAGACCCTCCTGGTTATGAATTCCTAATCAGTACGACTCGAGTAATCTACATAATACGTGAGTGTTGAAACACTGAAAATAATACAGTGCATTTCTAAGCGACTGTTTGCTTAGACCGCCACGCAGGGCAGAGCACGATCGCATTTCAAACTGAGTTTTAATGCATTGGAATAAGATTGTGAATTTACATTTTATATCTTCGGGCGATGAACGTGAAAAACGAATCGTATTTCAATGCATTATTTAAATGGAATCTTTTGTCATAAGAATAAATGATATAACGAGTATCGTCAGATGAGTTCAAGGTCATTATCATAGCCAACAATCTCACACTGGACTAAAAAGTATCAGTCAGATTTGGCTTTACAAATATGCTTTTAGATACAAATAACCCTGAAGGTGTCATCAAAGATTTTGAGGGGATGTTTGGTAGGTGTTCATGGTACTTGTGACTTACAAATGGGTTTATTAGATGATCAATTCTACCCTTAAGTTATTCTTAAAGCAATGTGTCTAAACGATTGTTGATAATATGTGTAGTTTAAATGTTGTTTAGAGCAAAACGAAAAAAAAAATAGTTTCGTAGGCCGTCGGCCTAATTTGTAAAATCGTGGGTATGTAGTTTATTTTGTATAGAGCCTATATATATTATATCTATGCTGTAGATATGCGGGGAAATAAATTATATTGTAGTAGCAATAATAGTGCCTAACGTCTTATAAAGAACGACACCAACGATTTATAGTTGGTATACACGGTTGGTTATTTTGTTATTTTTTATAAGTGTTTGAGTGTTCTACATATAACTATAAACTATAATTATTATAGAGCTTGGTTCTTGTTTCTTTAGCTTACGATGTATTATTTGTATTGATTTATTATGATTTGAGTTGTTTTATGCAATAACCTTATATGAGAATATTGAAGTACCAACAAGATTGAAGCCTTTTTTGTACGTACATAATAATAAAATTCAAGTTACTTATCTACATTGTGTTTCTCTGTGACTACATGTAATATTTATTTTTTAATAGATTTTACAAAACTTTGAAACTTAGGATTTGGGAAGATTTCAAATAAATTTCGCTCTTTGCAGAAATGTTAAATTAACATTCGACTCGGTATAGGTGTAACAAAAAATATTTAACTGCAAAATATAAAATGTCAAATTTATTTAAAATTAACCGAGTTAATTTTCTTTTGAACACGGAATACTGACAGACAGTTTTAACTATTCAAAAGTGATTTGATGATTTTGGAATTTGGAATTTGATCATAGAGAGGTTATTGCATATAAGGACTTGTTTAAATACAACGTGCCAAATTGATGATGCCGCAGCATTACTTTTGGCAATAATATAAAAAAATAAAAATGCACTATGCTGAGCTTAAAATTATAAGATTCTATGTAGTTTAGTATGTTTGATTTACTCTATAACTAGAAAGACTTGTGTCCAATGCATTTATTTATAAAATCAATTAAACCTGTTTCCATGTAGTGCCGAATTTGATATTATTTCAACCACCATTGTTTTCGTATTGACAGAAAATTATAATATTTTGTATAACACAAGATAATTGTCTTAATAATATAAAAATGTTTTTATAAAATCAAAAATAGCAAACGTAAATGAAAAGAGGATGTAGTCGATGATGAAAATTAACTTTCATTATACGGATTTTGATGAAACTTTTACATCAGAATAACAACACATTAATATATTTATAAGAACGGTGTCATTACTATTGATAATAACAAAAAAAATAGTTTGATTTGTACTAAAAATGTCATTACAAACAATTATTGTATAACCGGTAAACATGTTACTAGATTATATTGTTTAGATCGGCACTACTACATGAATCGACCTACACTTGCACTGCCAATGTGTTTCAGTCAAAATACCTATTTACTTTAAACCATTTACATCTAAATTGTATTAAATAAACCCTGGTACTCATTGCGATTGAGTTCTAGGTTTATTTTTTTTTATTATTTTGACTTGTTTCTCGAACATAAAATTAAAAAAAAATGTTTTTTCACTACAAGTCGTGCGCTTGTAGCATGTTGCAAGTGAAATTTGCCTGTATGACGTTATTAATACTGTACTATTATCGTAAATCACGGCAACTTTCAAGAGTGAAACGAACTATCACCCGCACCATGCTACAGCACAAACTATATTCCGAAATACTTTATAAATCAAGAGTTAAGTTAAGTTTATCGTAGTTGGCTGAAACGCATTTTTACCTACGAAATACTACTAACATTTTTCTACTTAACGTCTGTATATAAAGAAGGCATAGATTGTAAATACTTGTATCGCATTTAACACGTACTATGAGATGGGTTGCCATGAATTTTAATTTTTATTGGATGGAAATTTAAATTGCGACGTCTTTAAGAAAATCTCGGTAAAAAGCTTCATCTCAACGCGCTGAGTCTGAGACTTATTGTGTTATTTTTTTTTTTTACTTAGCAAGTTTACGTATTCCAAAATCGTGGTAACCCTAAGCGAAGTGCAGACAATCAATAAATATTGCGGCGTTAATGATCACGTCAATAATTATTGACGTTCAACGCGACGTTATACACCTTTGTAGTATCGATATAAGAAATACGATTACACTGTACAATATGTTACCAAATGTAACGAAAAATATTAAACTTATACAATATGGCTCCAATACAAGTACTATAATTTTAATAATAATTTTCTATACGTTTGTACCGTTGACATGAAATTCAAGTGATGTTACAAAATATGCTCGTAATTTGGTTCAGATTTGGTCCGATACTGGCTACCCTTGCGCGAAACTATATCTATGGTTAAATGTATAGTCAATAACAAATCTATATACTGAAAGTTTTAAAAATATTTAGGTTTAGCGTATGCGGTTTTTGTATTTTTCTACTGAACAAGTAACAATATTTTACCGCAATATTTATTGAATGTCTGCACTCCGCCGTACATAATAATCAAGGCAACAATGTTTTGTATATGGACAGATGTCACCACTGTAGACTATATATATTTTTGTTAACGTGATGACTATTAAAATAAATGGATCTGTGATAATTAAAATAATATGAAATAAATTATGTTTAACTGTGGAGTTTGTATTTTTATTTTAAAACCTATCTACGCAGACCTATCTATTCTATCTAAAGTTCTAATTAGACCAGGCGCTGTGAGGTATAAAGTTTACACAATTCGAGGACCGCTTTCTGTTTACAATTTTAAACTTAGAAAAGCATGCTGATTTCGATTTTGCATGCTGCCAGGATTTGAAGAGCTGAAGGAAAAGTTAATAAATAGGAGTTATTCCTATTTCACCCCTTATATTTTAATTTTCGCAGCATAGTAAGAACTCGAATCGTGCCAAGGTTTAGTTGAATTTATCTAGTAGTTTCAGGTTTATAAAATGGTTGTTTTTAACTTTCTTTTGATTTTTTTGTAGATTATCTATCAGTGTGATAATTTCATGATAAAAATTTGATATTTTTAATGAGATAAGCAATAAAATTGATACAAAGCTTTTGTTCAGTCCACACCCTCGATACCAAAGGGAAAAAAACAAAAGGATTGACCAACAAACCTCCTATTATATAAGCTGATCATTAAACTTACACGATATTTAAGAAAATATATTTAATACAAGGACTTTATATACATCTAGGTCAATGTTTAATACCGTGAGGAAACCTGCATACCTATTGAGAATTTTCTTAATTTTCTAATTGTGTGAAATCTGCCAATCCGCATTGAGCCAGCGTGGTAGACTATTGGCCTCTCATTCTGAGAGGCGACTCGTGCTCAGCAGTGAGCCGAATATGGGTTGATAATGATAAAGTAAATTAGTCTAAACAACTCGAATTTAAGTCTAAACTACCTAAAATCATAGTTTCATCATTATCAATCAATCGGCCCACTGCTGAGCTCGAGTCTCCTGTCAAAATGGGATTAGTCCACTACGCTTGCCCAATGCGGATTGACAGGCTTCACACACGCAGAGAACTATTGGCCTCTCATCCTGAGAGGAGACTCGTGCTCAGCAGTGAGCGGAATATGGGTTGTTAAAGGTAACCTAAATATATAGAGACATACGTGCATACATATTGTATAACCATATTAAATGATCATGAAACACGGCTAAAACTCACGTGATAGGTTTTGTGTAACCATCTTTTTAAATTCCGTTTAAAATACACAACCTATTCGTCCACAACCTGCTTTAATAAATTAACCATTGTATTTGTAAACAACAAACAAAAGACCGAACCGAACCATTTGAGGTGCATCGGTCACATTTCACGCCTCAAACCTTGTCCACATACCTGAGCATCAATTTGGAGCCGTTGTTAAATTATAGAGACAAGCGTGAACGCTCGCTAATGTGCCGTGACTATGTTACATTTGTAAACGAAGGTTAGTTAAAATAAAACCTCGGTTAAAATATTTTGGGCAACCTTCGTAGCTTCTAAACTGGTTTGATTTTCGAATGCATTACGTACTTTCAACAAGTTCTTATATATGTCTTAACTCGTAGTGAACCGTGTCAGTTGGTGGGAATACAAATCGTGAGGTTGGAAATTCAAGTCCTGGGTCGGTCAAGTAAGCAGCCCATCAAACCATATTGAAGAAATCTCTTTCTAAGCATTTCATATAATTATGGAAATAGAAAAAGTCTTACGAGTAGGTACTAGGTAAGGTAGCTACTAATGTTTAAAGTGTATAATTAACTTAGCGAATACTTCCTCTGCTCTACAAACCGGTGAAAATGACAATTTGAAACGTCAAAATGGATTAAATTTGATGTCAGCCTACTTGAAATAAATGTTTTTTTGATAGATCATTGCCTGTGCCTGTGTGGCATTTTCATGGCATTGTTCTGTTCCGGTCTGAAGGAAAGGTTGCCGAAAACGTATAGAATAATACATTTTACATCGATACAATATTAATAATGTATAAAATATTGATGCAAAATGTATCAGTCAATGGTCTTATAGCGAAAAGCTTCGACCAACACCTTAAGAAGCTTCTACTAAACTGTTGGATCAAGAGTCGGATACAAAAGGCAGTGATTCTTGAGACGGCGCGTATTGTGAGGAGGTTCCTCACTCTGGAGCCCTGACCACCGGTTGCTTGGGCACTCAAATGTCCCGCAGCGGGAGGGTTGAATTTTTTTATAAATTTTCTTTAGTGTTTTTATAAACATTGTTAAAAAAAAAATATGGACAAATAAATAAATAAATAAAACAATAAACACCCGTTCACAATAACCCTGCCCTACACAAAACATTTGAAGCGTAAACCCTTCCCCACTACATCAGCTAGCGAGTAACGCCATGTGACGGCCAATTAGTCACCTCAGTGACGTGTGGAGTAACAGGGACGCACCTGGTCGGTACAGACACCGGCACTTTTAAAAGCTGTTAGCTTTACGCAGGTAGGGTTGTCAAATTGACTGAAAACTATTTCTCTGAATCAAAAAACTATAAGATTATGGCTTTATAATTAACTAACTAGACATGTAGTAACCTTTAACAAATAGATAATGAAAAATCCCAGCGTAATAGAAATCAAATTCGCAATCCTAATACCTTTTATTATAATCCTAATTACTGACTAATACACGAAAATGGCCCATCTATTTCGAAAGTAGCAGATCCCCAGTGGTTTCGCGAAATTCCCGTTATGTACCATGATAAAATATACCGAAAATGTAACTTTCTAATGGTGAAATAATTTTGAAAATTGGTCAAGTTGTTTTTCAGTTAAATCGTATCAAACAAATTTTTCATTATTATCAGCTGATGGACGTCCAATGCTGGACACAAACCTCTTGCATTGCCTTCCAAACACAACGGCCTCGAGCCGCTAGCATCCAGCGGCTCCCAGCAACCTGCCTAATGTCCTCGGTCCATCCAATGGGCGGTCGACCAACACTGCGCATTTCGGTGCGGAGTCGCCTTCCAGCACATCTTCCACCAGGGACCCCAACGTCCATCGGCTCTTCGAACTATATGACCTGCCCATAGGCATATTTTTAAACAAGTGACAACCCTAACTCCCTATTGGTGTTGCTTTTTGGATTTTGAAATAAAATTACTTTGACTCTGAATCAAGTTTGATGCACTGAGATTACTGAGTCCAGCCCATGTGATGTGATGCCATCGCTATGAAATATTTGCTCTTTAGATAGAGAGGCCTGGTTTACACCATAATTTTGTCAGCCTATTAGCTGTCCATAACAGGGAAAGGCCTCCTTGTAGGAGAGGGAATATGGAGGATAGATCCTCCACGCTGCTCCGATGCTAGTCGGCGGGCTTAGGCCGACAATGTTTCTTTAACTACCACTATCAGATGTTAAAGCCGTGATAGCCCAGTGGATATGACCTCTACCTCCGCGTCCGGATAGTGTGGGTTCGAATCCAGTACGGGGCATGCACCTTCAACTTTTTAGTTGATGTGTATTTTAAGAAATTAAATATCACGTGTATCAAACTGTGAAAAAAGAACTGTATACCAGAGAACTTTTCTTATTATCTGCGTGTGTGAAGTCTGCCAATCCACATTGGGCCAGCGCAGCGTGGTGGATTATTGGCCTAACCCCTCTCATCCTGAGAGGAGACTCGAGCTCAGCAGTGAGCCGAATATAGATTGATAATGATGATGATGATATTCAGATGTTAATGATAATAATTGTGACCGGCATATCGTGCTCTTAAGGCGGTAATAAGACAATTCCCTATTACGAACTGTGAATTTAACTGAACTTTTCTTATAGAAAAACTCAGTATCTCATAGCCTAACCCAGGACTCGAACCCTGAATCTCATGATCCGAAGCAACACAGACTAACCACTGGGCCAACGGGGTACAGGCTAATTGCGATCTTAATATTTTGACGACATCTCTTGCGCAATTGGTTCTGCTGATTGGATCTGCTGTGGTTCTCAAGAGAGAGGTCCCGGGTTCCATTCCCGGCATGTTTTATTATCTAAATTGGCTCAGGTCTCGTCTGGTGGTTGACTTCGGCTTCAGCAAAGACCTTCCGCCAGCGCCAAATAATTTAGCGTTCCGGTACGATGCCGCGTGGAAACCGTCAAAGGTATTGGTTGAATGAACTTGTTATTTCAAATTTGCCCGCTTCCATCTTAGACTGCATCATCACTTCTTCTCTCATCTTCAGGTGTGATCACAATCAAGGGCTCATTTCATTGAAAAAAAAAGGGTAGTTATTATTATCCCTAAGGTACTCGTAGGGTCAATAAATAGGGGTAGTTTGTAAGGGCAACAGTAAGTAGCAGGTGTTACAGAGTTTACAAATGCAATGAGTTTACAAATGAGTTTACAAAAGATGGAAGCGGGCTAGCTTGTTAGGAGTAGAATGAAAATCCACACCCCTTTTTGGTTTTACCGGAACGCGAAATCGCTTGGCGGTACGTCTTTGCTAGTACGGTGGTAACTAGCTACGGCAGAAGCCTCCCACCAGACCTGGACCAATTAAGAACATCTCAATCGGCCCAGCCTGAGATCGAACCCAGGGCCTCCGTTTTGTAAGTTCATTGCACATACCACTGCACCACGGAAGCCATCAATTAAAAAGCATAGGTATTTGTTACTTTGACTCGCAAGTATCCAATTATGATGAACTTTGTAGTGCTGTTCTGACTTAGCTTAGCTCGCTTCTATCTTACATTGCATCATCACTTACCATCAGGTGAGATTGTATAATTTAACTTATAGTTGGACACACACTCAGATCTCACCAATCTCAACTGACCGATGATGGAGCCAGCAGGAGCGCCGCGCCCAGCCCCTCGCCGAGCCTGCGCAGCCTTCGCGACAGGCCCGCGGCCCACAGCCAGCGCTGACAAACAAACACACAACACTATAAACCTAATCGCAATGAGCCTCGCCCAGCCACCTCTGTTGGTCAGCTGTTAGTTTTTGTCGCCGCAATACCAGGCCTCTGAGGGGGGCCTGGCATTGCGGCGGAGCCGTGATAGCCTAGTGGAGAGCCGTGATAGCCTAGTGGATATGACCTCTGCCTCCGATTCCGGAGGACTTGGGTTCGAATCCGGGGCATGCAATTCCAACTTTTCAGCTGTGTGCATTTTAATAAATTAAATATCACGTGTCTCAATCGGTGAAGGAAAACATCGTGAGGAAATCTGCATACCAGAGAATTATCTTAATTCTCTGCGTGTGTAAAGTCTGCCAATCCGCATTGGGCCAGCGTGGTGGACTATTGGCCTTACCCCTCTCATTCAGAGAGTAGACTCGAGCTCAGCAGTGAGCCGAATATGGGTTGATGACGACGAATGCCAGGCCTCTGAGCGCGGATGGCCCCGCACAGAACAGCGCATTGATAAACTTACCTATTCTATACAAAATCACGAAAAAACTTCTCACACATTGATATTAATCAATGAGAATTTAGAAAAAAACCGGCCAAGTGCGTGTCGGGCCACGGGCTTTGTATGATTCTATATATTTTTAGCTTCAGTATAGATTATATAATGCCTCCCAAGAATTTTTTTTTAAATATGTTCAATGTACAGAACACACATAGTGCGAAGAGCCGATGGACGTTGGGGTCCCAAAGTGCTGGAATGGCGACCCCGCACTAGTAAGCGCAGTGTTGGCCGACCCCCCACCAGGTGGACTGACGACATCAAGCGAGTCGCAGGGATTCGCTGGATGCAGATGGCTCAGTATCGTGATGTTTGGAAGTCCCTACAAAAGGCCTATGTCCTGCAGTGGACGTCCATCGGCTGATATGATGATGATGATGATGATGAATGTACAGAACTGGACCTGCTACAGTTTTATTATAAGTATAGATTACTTAAAAACGTAAAGTACAAGGGCTAACTGGTTAACCGCTTGCAAATCTAACATATTGTCATTACAAAGAGTTCAGAATAGAATACTAAGAACAATTACCAATGCGCCCTGGTTTACACGGAACAATGAAATACACCAGTATTTAGAAATGCCAACAGTCTTAGAAGAGATAAACAAATATAAGCTGAAACACAAAGAACGATTGCTGAAAGATGCCAATCCACTGGCCTCTGGGCTATTAACTGTGGAAAGAGTTAAGCGGTTAAAGCAGCTGATGTGCTCGACTCTGTGCAGACTTGAAGACAATGGTCTTCTTGTCTGGTAAAGTCAAATTTATTTCACCAAATCTGCTTATACTCTGTCAACTGATTGCAGATACACAAGACGGCAGAAAAAAAAAACTTGTAAATAAAAAAAAATCTATTCCCCAATTCCGCAAGTAATTTATCAAATGAACTTTGTAAAGTGTCCCTTACAATAATCCCCCGTTCAATGCACACCGCAACCTCACTAGCTGCATTATGCCGGCTTCCTCCAAGACGCCGTACAAATGAAAGGCCTCAAAATGTCGGCTAATCAATCGAAAAGGGCACGCGCCCTTATCGACGGCTAAAAAGGGCTAAGGAGGGTAATTCATCAACGGAAGGTCAGGAGGGACTTCCTGTAAGACCTTTTTGTAGGTGGCGAATTAATTACGGTGTCGATTCCCGGCCTTGTGTCATTTTCTTGTTTGTTATGAGAGGGCAGAAAGGGCTACGTTACTTGCTCACGTCACGGCGGCTTTTGTTGATATAAATAAGCTACAAGAAACAACCCCTTTATCATGCAATGGTGACTTTTTTGGCTACAGAGTTTTGCTGTTTACAAATAAAGGATGGTTTCATTGTCACATCTGCTCAATTCCAAAAATCACATACCTTGTTTTCTATAACTGTAATATCCTGGGTTAAATTTTCAGTAATATCCTGAATAAGATTTTTTTGCGTACTAAACTTCTGTTGAGTTTACACTCTAACATCTGTCAACATTCATAATTTATTGCAAATGCTATCAAAATTGCATTTCATGGTAAACTGCAAATAAAATTTGTTATTAATTGTGCATTTTATAACCAAACAAAACAACACGTTCATCAAATTATTAATTATGCAAAAAAAATATCCACAAATTGATCTAAACTTGCATTGAGGCATCGTTCAATATTTGTGCAACATTTATTTGGCAAACCCCTAATGAATTTGTAAAATTAAGCCCAACAGTTTTAGCAAACAATGCGAAAATTAGTTGCCCAAAATTTGTGGTTGAATTCATTTTGCCGCGGCTGTGTACAAATTCCCGTATTATGTATTTCTATTTTATTGGTTGACTTTAAATTTTGTACACAACTTTATTTGCGTGTATTTCTATTTCTAATGCCAGTGTTAAAGTTGCCCAACCAGTGACTGGTTGGGCAACTTTAACACTATCAAATCGTCAAAAAAAGTTCGGAGATACATATTAGTAGTAGATACTACTAGCTGATGCCGCGCGGTTTCACCCGCGTGGTTCCCGTTCCCGTAGGAGTACGGGGATAATATATAGCCTATAGCCTTCCACAATAAATGGGCTACCTAACACTGAAAGAGTTTTTCAAATCAGACCAGTAGTTCCTGAGATTAACGCGTTTAATTAAACAAACAAACAAACAATCAAACTCTTCAGGTTTATAATATTAGTATAGATACTATTCGAGACCAATATTTTTTTTTTTGTGGTTCTTACTGATCGAAGAGGTAACAATGCTATGCTTATTTCTACTGGCAATCCATAAAGTTTGAAGGGTATGGTTGCAGGTTCAGGCATATATATGCATCAGGTTTCAAAAAAATCTTTTATTTAAAATAAACCTGAAATTAGAAGGACGTTCGGTCCTTGTATGCTAACTTTATCAGGTTCCCATGATTTTGATTGGGATCGATGTTTGGATTACGTATGAAAAACAACCCTTAGGCACAATTAGATTTCGGGACTGGGCAGCAGTCAGCACATGGGATGTGTTTCTTACAACAACAAGCATCATCATCAGGTAAAGGAAAAACATCGAGGAAACTTGCATACCTGAGAATTATCTTAATTCTCTAGATGTGTGAAGTCTACCAATCTCCTTTGGGCCAGCGAGGTGGACTATTGGCTTAGCTCCTCTCATTCTGAGAGGAGACTCGTGCTCAATAGTGGGCCGAATATGGGTTGAAAATGATGATGATAACATGCCATGCCTCGCCCCTTATAGGAAAGGGGATATGAAGCCAGCAAGCTGCTCTAATTTGGGTTTGCGGGCTGAGGGTAGTTACCTAATAATGTAAATTCATTAACGACTACTGTTATATGTTAATGATAATGACCGGGCCCACAGCTTAACGTGCTCTCCGAGGCACGGGACGCAATCCCAAACTTCCCAACAACAACTTTTACCGGTCTGAAGATTTTTACTGAAAATTTCTTATAAAAAAGATAGAAACCGAAAACACATAAGGTCGTGGGACCAACAACAACCATTGTATTTTGATGAAAAGCTGTGTATTTCATTCTAAAGTTGTACTTTTTCGAAGTCGGCTAACGATTAGAGACGACCACAATTAAACCACAAAGCGCCAATACGGGCCACAACCGAATAGCGTTCAAAGGTCCAGCGGGTCAAATGGAAAACGGGAACGATATTATCAAATGTCGCTTTTGGCTCGGTGGCCGGTCGTGACTTACCTTACACGTTCGGTACAAGGCTTGAAGCATAAGCGATAGCGTTTTTGACCACGTCTTTCTTCGTATTAGGATACAATTCACAATATAAAATTCAGGGCTGTATACCTATATTAGGTACTTTTCGACGGCCTCCGTGGCGCAGTGGTATGCGCGGTGGATTTACAAGACGGAGGTCCTGGGTTCGATCCCCGGCTGGGCAGATTGAGATTTTCTTAATTTGTCCAGGTCTGGCTGGTGGGAGGCTTCGGCCGTGGCCAGTTACCACCCTACCGGCAAAGACGTACCGCCAATCGATTTAGCGTTCCGGTACGATGCCGTGTAGAAGCCGCAAGGGATGTGGATTTTCATCCTCCTCCTAACAAGTTAGCCCGCTTCCATCTTAGACTGCATCATCACTTACCATCAGGTGAGATTGTAGTCAAGGGCTAACTTGTAAAGAATAAAAAAAAAACTTATTTTATTTCCTTCTATAGGTATATCGAAAGCTTTTTATCACATCAGTCGACAGGTAACACAAAACTTCGTGGAAGTTTATTATGAATAGGGCGTATTTGTTTTATTTTGTAAAACCCCAACCAAACAACGTCACCCACATTGACAGAGAAACTTCGTATGTTTCGCTTCAAAATCAGAGTATCTGCAGGCGATGTCAAGAATGTTCATTATTCAAAAATTAAAAATTCATTTTATATGAGGCTGTTACTAGCACTCTTGATACTTCAAGCTTGATTATTATTTGTTAACTCTGGTTCGATTTCGATTGCGTTGTTATGTAAGTAGTCTGTCGTTTGATCATAGTTATACGCATACAGCTTTAGGATTTATTATCGTTCAACAATGTAGAAAAACATTAAACAAAAACTTCAATTTTCCATTGAAAATACTGGTGCAAATTCTGTTAATTTCATTGCTGACTAACGCTGTCATTATCGAAAATATAAATAACCATTTTAATACAGACGGGTAACAGCCCGCTTCCGCTTATAACTCGGTCTCATAGCCCAAATAGCTCGGACAAAGGAGTGGGTGTAGAATGATGCGAACGGCTTTACAATTGTTAATTTAAGAATGGATACTGTTTGTTTTGGGTTTAATGAGCGGGAGATATGCATCTTGATTGAAAATTCCAGCTTAGAACAAGCTGTAATGGCCCGATATTGCATATTATGTCGTTGGACATTGCTGGAATAATGGAATAAGCTGTCTGCGTTTATATTACATTGGTTTAATGCTGGAATGGTTGGCAGTTGGTTTGCATTTATACGGGCTGATCTGTCGTCTGATTACAGTCAATTTCAGACTGTCTCCCGAATATTATAGGTTTATAGAAAAATGGAAATTAAATGCAAAGGAGTTTAAAGTGGAATTAATAACTACGATAAACCAAGAAAATAGTAATTCCAGGAAATAGTAAAATTAGAAAAAAAGGTAGCGAAAAAGGGAACATTCTCAGGATAGGTACGTCATGTTTTAAAACTTGGTCAAACTATAAACTCAACTTAGAATGGGTTTTATGCATAGAATGCAAGATGTGGGTGCATGAGAAAAGTGGTGGGAATAAGGATTTATTTTATTGTAACAATGACCTCATCTGAGACAACCTACCCCACGCTGAGGGTAACTAGTCCCAGTCGACTTTTATTTTTTCACTCTGACTCAACGTGGCGGGGTTTAAACTCTATTACCCCTCTCGTACAAGAACTTAGTAAAGTTACTTACTAAGGAACAAATTTGCCCGCAGAGGGTCGTTAAATTACTTAATAATAATGACAATCACAAAACGATAATTAAAATTAAAATGTAACACAGTTTTTTAGAGAATTTTAAACAGAGAAACAAATCCCGGACCTTTATAAAACACAACTGCACCACTGCGGTCATCATAATCTAGACAAGAAAACAAAGCAATCTCACGCACAAGTATGTTTACGATCAGCCGTCCCTCTCCGATGCAATAGAGATAAAGCGAGAGATGTTTACCACACACGGCATAATCAAACACGCTCTAATGATTGGGAACAGCGATCTTCCTTGATAACGCCGGCCACCTACTGTGACTACAGGGAAAAGGTATTAGAACTTTTTCTTGTAAAATAAAATAAAAGGTTGACCTTAAAGTTTTAACTTAGAGATATATATCTGGTGCAAAAAGCCTACAGAGATACAAAATAACCGAATAATTAAGCATAATTAAATTTTGTGATAAACAAAAAATAAACCCAGGCCACAGGCTGCGTTTGTTGTAGGCTCTTCTCAAATCATGGCGTGTTTAGAATCCTCGTAACTTAAATTTTAAGTTTTTAATCTAAACCTACCTTACGTTTCGATAGTGCTTGTAAAGTAAGCCTGGCTGAAATATATGATTTTTTTCCACAATTACAATTTACATCAGTAGAATATAAATTTTAATTACAAGAAAAACTGTAACTGCTAATTAGCGATTGCTATTTACAGAGTAATAGTTGACCCACTTAAAAAACGTAGTTAGAAATCGAAAACTGCGTACTAATTGCGTTGTTAATTAAAAAGATAAAGTTGTCAGTAAGATAACTTCGAGTCTGTTAAAACAAAAAGATGAAATTTGTTATGGATATGTATATTAATTTCTTCTGTAAAATGGTAAAAAGAAAGTTTCAATTTTTTTTTTTTATTATTGGTCTTCCTTACTTACATGCAATATGAGAATGAATTGCTTATCTATCCCACGGTGTGGGGTATAGACGATTTGGTTATCGGTATTTTTGTGCATTACATAAGGCATTAAAGTGCTAACTAAATCTACGGAACTCTACACTGCGCGTGACCCGACACGCACTTGGCCGGTTTTTATTTTTACATATCATTGATTTTACGCCAATTTAAATTAATTTTGTACAAAGCCTCAAATGTCCAAGTATAAAACGAAATTATTTTATACGATTTTACATGATATCAAGAACCAATAATAGGCCGGTTAGTATGTGCTCTTATTCTTTAGTATTTTCTAAAGAAACTGACTACTACAAATGTAATAGGAAAGCACTGCAGCCTTATCGGTAGCTCACGTTGCATAGCTCGCGTGACTCATGCTAAAGGAAGCAGACAATCGTGTGCCAAGCGAGTCGCTGCGGGAAATGCTAACCGAAATTCGCTTTTATTCTACTAACATGTAAATAATATATGTAAATACGTTTGTAATGATAACGCAAAAGCCGTATTAGACGCGCAAAATGTTTTTTTTTTTTCTGAGACAATCGTGTCGTCATAAGATTTGATAGCCTAAAATTAGTATCTAGAAGACGAGGTATTTTGATAGCCTAAAATTTGTATCTAGAAGATGAGGTATTTTAATTGCCTAAAATTAATATCTAGAAGACGAAGTATTTTTATTGCCTAATATTAGTATCTAGAAGACGAGGTATTTTGATTGGCTAAAATTAGTATCTAGAAGACGAGGTATTTTGATTGCCTAAAATTAGTATCTAGAAGACGAGGTATTTTGATTGCCTAAAATTAGTATCTAGAAGACGAGGTATTTTGATTGCCTAAAATTAGTATCTAGAAGACGAGGTATTTTGATTGCCTAAAATTAGTATCTTGAAGACGAGGTATTTTGATTGCCTAAAATTAGTATCTAGAAGACGAGGTATTTTGATTGCCAAAAATTAGTATCTTTTTTTTTAATTTATTTTATTGATAAGATATAACAATTATTTAACATATCGATACTCCCGCCAAACTGTACAGGCAGTTTGTTGGCGAGTTGACGCTCATTATTCTAGTTATTATTTAAAAGTAATTGCTAAATCTAATTTTAATAAGATACTTAAAACTAAGGTAACCTAAGAATTTTATAATTAAGCATAATTAAGAAAATTCTCTGGTATGCAGGTTCCTCGCGATGTTTTTTTTCACCGTTTGAAACACGTGATATTAAATTTCTTAAAATGCACACAACTGAAAAGTTGGAGGTGCATGCCTCGGACCGGATTCGAACCTACGCCCTCCGGAATCGGAGGCAGAGGTCATATCCACGAGGCAATCACGGCTCCTCCACGGCTTGTTTTCTAAATACTACACTTAAATTCTTATAATATAACATAATACCTAATGATGATGATGATGATAATGATGATGATAATGATGATGATGATGATGATGATGATGATGATGATGATTTTTTTTTTCAAAGTACAACGTACAATTTTTATATCAAAAAAGTATATTTGTAAATGCACATAAAAGCAAAAGGCCCTCACAATAGGTGGAAAGCAGGTCAGTAAGTCGCGCCGGCTTCCTGTAGTTATCAAAAGACTAGAACAAATAAAATGCATCGTTACACTCCCTTTTAGTGCACCATACGTGCGTCGAGATATAGGAATACATAGAGCCGTGATAGCCCAGTTGATATGACCTCTGCCTCCAATTCCGTGGGTATGGGTTCGAATCCGTTCCGGGGCATGCACCTCCAAAATTTCAGTTGTGTGCATTTTATAAGAAATTAAATATCACGTGTCTCAGACGGTGAAGGAAAACATCGTGAGGAAACCTGCATACCAGAGAATTTTCTTAATTCTCTGCGTGTGTGAAGTCTGCCAATCCGCATTGGGCCAGCGTGGTGGACTATTGGCCTAACCCCTCTCATTCTGAGAGGAGACTCGAGCTCAGCAGTGAGCCGAATATGGGTTGATAATGATGATACATAAGACGATAGTATTATATTGGACAAATGAAACTATGTGTTGCTCTGAAAACAGAATGAATTATTCCTTAGTATTATTACAATGATTAGACTAATACGCAATATTTATGAACACATTAACTCACCTGAAAAAAGAAAAACGACATTAAATATTCCTTATTTGTCTTGGTGTAATTAAATAGTTTCGAAATAAAAAGAAATAACCTCTAACGACCGTAAACTTCACGCTTTTTTCCCTCTTAAAAGTGACAGATGACATTTGACAAATATAATATAGTGTCATCTGTCAACGTCACTGATCACAGACAGTCGATAGACGCGCCAAATTAGAATAGGGTATACCTACATACATGGTATACCCTTACATACAAATTTCTGTCAAGAACCTTAACGTTTGTTTGTGCTTACACCACTAAACTTTTTCTAAATTGTTTCACCAATAGAAATCTACTTTATTATTGAGTAACATCAGGCTACATTAAATTTTCTGGAAAACAACGTGGGTACGGAAGTTTAGAATATATTTTATAGAAAAACATATACACTCATACAATTTGAGTGGTGGATTTAATTTTCATGAATTAGCTGGCTAAGCGAATGCAGTAACACTATTCTTTTTAACCGACTTCCAAAAAGGAGGAGGTTCTACGTTCGGCTGTATGTATGTTTTTTTTTTTTTATGTATGTCCAGCGATAATTCCGTCATTTATTGACCGATTTTGAAAATTCTTTTTTTAAGTTAGTCCTTGACTACAACTTCAACTGATGGTCCCTAAGTGATGATGCAATCTAAGTTGGAAGCGGGCTAGCTTGTTAGAAGGAGGATGAAAATCCACACCCCCTTCGGTTTCCTAACGAACGACATCGTACCGGAACACTAAACCGCTTGTCGTTGCGCCTTAATACCAGCCACGGCTGAAGTATCCCACACCTGGACCAATTAAAAATACCTCTATCGGCCCAGCCGGGGATCAAACCCAGGACCTCCGTCTTGTAAATCAACAGTACATATACCACTACTGCGTCAAAATCCTTATCAATAGTCAAGTGCTTTTTCCATCAAAAAATTAACTAAAAACTGTATCATTTATTTCAATAGCATCTTTTATCCCAACCCTTTGAACCACTCAGTAAAAGTATAAATTTTATAATATCAAACGCACCGTATACATATAACCCTGCGTTCAACTAAAAATTACACACAAACAAACGGAACAAAATCATAAAAACACCTGCTACACGAATTTGATACATATGTCGACAGGTGAATCTGATAACGTGGGAACTTACACAAAAGATAGGTTACGTTCATATGTACTGATATTTGCTTGTTAAGCTTTCACGCCTCAACTGATTTAGACATTATTTCACAGATGAAAAGCTACATTTTTTGTTTTTGTTTTTATTCTTTACAAGTTAGCCCTTGACTACAATCTCACCTGGTGATGATGATGCAATCTAAGATGGAAGCGGGCTAACGACTTTGCCGGTAGGGTTGTAACTAGCCACGGCTAAAGCCTCCCACTACCAGACTTGGACCAATTAAGAAACCTCAATTGGCCCAGCCGGGGATCAAACCCAGGACCTCCGTCTTGTAAATCCACCGCGTATACCACTAGGCCACGGAGGTCGTCAAAATTATCTTCGATTTACCTTCTTAAAAACACCTGGTATACAAATTTGTTACATGTCGACAGGTGAATCTGATAACGTGGGAATTTATACCTACATACCTAGGTTGCGTTCATATTTGTACAAAAGTCGTATTTCTACGAAATATTGTGCTATCTGTAAGTTTACTTGTATGTTTTTTAGGCTTTAACGCCTAAACCACTAATCGAATCAACTATATTTTTGTCTTCGCATTAGTACAGGATTGGGGGTGAAATCTGGATCTCTACACTAGTTATAAGAAGCATCATAATCGCATCAGTTTTCAAATAAAAAACTTATTTTCTTATTTAAAATTTAGAGGTGTAAATAAATTGTAATGAAACAAAGAAAGAAATTTCTTTATTTTTAGGTAGTGCCACATATTACAAAATTAAATTCTAAATGTACAGCTTATAGCTAGAGCAATAAAAAAAGAACGTCCTGCACTATGTGGCATAAGCCAGAAAAAGGCCCTAACTCAGAATTTTGCCACATACTTACTATACAAATAAAAAAGTATGCATCACTGATTTTCAGTTAGGACCCAGTTGGTATTTATTAAAATTGTATTCTTTTTAACCGACTTCCAAAAAGGAGGAGGTTCTACGTTCGGCTGTATGTATGTTTTTTTTTTTTTTTTTATGTATGTCCAGCGATAATTCCGTCAATTATGGACCGATTTTGAAAATTCTTTTTTTGTTTTGAAGGGTTTACTTCCAGGGTGGTCCCATTTTTTTCATGTCAGGATCTGATGATGGCATCCTGGAGAAATTGAGGGGAACTTTCGAAAGTTGTAGAGACGGCTAGTGCGTTTGTTAGTGTTTCCATAAGGTATTTTAAACCACTACAACTTTATGAAGGTTTGGAGTTGGTCTGATGATGGAGCCGAAACACAGACGATGGAACTCGTCAACGATTTACAGCAGTCACCTTTTGTTTGGGCTTGATTAATTTGTATTGATGAGTACTTTCCACCTATATGGGTTGTGACTGTATTAAGAGTCTGGTGATGAAGACGAGGAACAGTGAAGAGAACTCCTCGACGGTTCACAGTAGCTACCTCGTGTTTGGACTTCATAAATTTGTATTGATGAGAACTTTCCACCTAGATGGATTGTGTCTGTATTAAGGGTCTGGTGATGAAGACGAGGGACAGTGAAGAGAACTCCTCTACGGTTCACAGAAGCTACCTTGTGTTTGGACTTGATAAATTTGTGTTGATGAGAACTTTCCACCTAGATGGATTGTGACTGTATTAAGGGTCTGATGATGAAGACGAGGGACAGTGAAGAGAACTCCTCGACGGCTCACAGTAGCTACCTTGTGTTTGGATTTGATAATTTTGTATTGATAAGAACTTTCCACTTAGATAGGTTGTGACTGTACACACGCAGTAGGTATGCTAACACTAAAAATAAAAAAATAAAAATTTTAATAAAATAAATTTAACCGACTTCCAAGTCAAAAAATAACTTTAACTAAAAAGCAAAAAATAACATCCTACCTATGTGCTACCTTCTGGTCAGTTTGAAGGCGGTGCCAAGCCAGTGTCGTATTTTAATTAAAGCTGTTTCTGAAAGAACCCCAGAAATTTTGTAGTTAAAACGTGTTTAATTAAAACATCACTGGCTTGGCACCGCCTTCGAACTGATCAGAAGGTAGCACATAGGTAGGATGTTATTTTTTGCTTTTTAGTTAAAGTTATTTTTTGACTTGGAAGTCGGTTAAATTTTTTTTATTAAAATTTTTTAAAAGCCATAAGTTCGAAACATATCACTGTGAACACACCCTTAGTTGATCAATACTGATAAAAATTTGGACTTTTATTAAGACGAGGGTAAATTTAAAGCGGATTCGGCCTCACGATTTTAGGATTGATTAATTCCCTTCTTGTAAAAAGGATTTCATTTTGAAAGTCAATTTTAATTAGACAGCTTCAGAAAAAATAATAAATCGGTGTTTAGTAATTAGTTAGAAGCTTTCGCTTGATTTTTTTGGGAGCAAAATTAAAAAGGTTGATTTTGACCTCAAGTCAGATTACGAATGTAAATCAGGTCTGAAGTATTTTTCTCTTATATAATTAAGTATTACTTAATTCTGGTAAACTTATCGCAGTGTTTTTTGGTATAAAAGGTGGATAAGGTTGATATAACAATAAATAATTTAGGTTATAAATCTTACGCACAAGGTTTTATAACTAGGGTAAGCATTATACGTAAAGATTGTACAAAATGTAAAATTCCTTCTCCGAAACAGTTTCGTATGAACTCCACAGGATAGGCAGTGCATTTTTGCATCTATGAAGCGCACGCCACTGACTGTCAATGAGGCATCTTTGAGAGCCATACCTATTTTTTATCATTTATTTATTCATTTTTAAAATTTTTAACAATGTTACTACAAAACACTATTAAAAAATTTATAAAAAAAAATCAATGTGGGATATTTGAGTGCCCAAGCAACCGGCGGTCAGGGCTCCAAAATGAGGAATCTCCTCACAATACGCGCCGTCTCAAGAATCACTGGCTTAGTATTATTAGCGAGTAATCTTGCATTTCGACAAAAAGGTATCGACATTACATCACAAAATATCACGTTCGAATTTCAGATTTTACGACTCAATAAAGAGCCATAAACGTCGATCTTTCCAATGTCCAGACGGACATCTTCATCGAAGGCCCGTCATTAAAGATAATAATTACTTCGGCTTTTAACAACCGATTATCATACGAAGTTTGTTTGGTGATTAATATTTTAAGTGTACTTTAAATCAATGGACCATGAAAGGGCACTATAAAAATGCTATAGGTACGTATATTGTTATTTTGTATTACTCGATTCATAGACTGTGAGCTTCAATACATTTTTAAAAATTAAAATTTTCCTCCAACCAGATTATTTTCATCATTGCTATAATTCATTGCTAATATCATAAGGCTGAACAAACAGTTTGTTCGTTTGATTTTTTATTTGCTAATAATATTATAGCAATGATAACGCGCTAATCTCAGGAACTACTGGTCCGATTTGAAAAATTCTTTCAGTGTTAGATAGCCTATTTATCAAGGAAGGCTATAGGATATATATATTATCCCCGTATTCCTACGGGAACGGGAACGGGAAAAATTGATTTATATTGCTGTTTATCTACATTTTGCAATCGAATATTGTTTATCTAACATCTCCTGAAGCTTTCGTTTCAGGGTGAAACTTTCCTCTGAATCTAGTAAAGTTAGTAGGCCTTAACCTAGTTGTCGCTTGCAGTCGTTAGTTTTTCGTGAAAATATCAAAATCAATTAACCACTCACTAATGAATGAATTTCCACAAAATGACGAATGCTTCTATGCAATTATCCGTCAATCAAAGCGAAATATCTAAAGCTTCTATCATATATGTCAGAAAGTTTGGTTTATGAATAAACATGCAGTTTGTGAAATTGTATTTTCTTTAACACATTACCTTCTTTTTTCTAAAAGAACGATAATCGGAAAAAATATAATAAATTCAATATTGATGTATCAGATTTATTATATTTTCCGATGATACATTCTGTTTTTTCCATGTTCAAGCCCCGTCCGTAATTAAGATGTGAACTGGAGCGCGCATTGGAATATTTATTCACTTCATTGTTTTTGGGATTTATTGTTTTACTTGTATCATAAAGGGGTTCGGGTTTTATTATTTTGATATCGAAATATCGTCGTAATGCATGCCTCTATGGAGGAAGGAACTAGTTCCTCCCTCATAGAGGCTCACTGTAAGATCTAGGGTTTAATCTTCGTCCTCAATTTTGTTGCGAAAACTTTTGGCTTAAGAAAGATATTTAATACTACAATAGCCTAACGATTGAAGAGTTGAATGGAATTCAAAACGTCTTCTGCATTCGATCTCGATTGGGAAATGCATCGAAAATAAGGCCTAGACTAGAGACTAGACATCCTAAATAAGGTAAATCGGTACTTCACAACAGAACAACTTCTCACCCTTCTATCAGGCACAGGTTCGAACCAGCATGGAGTACTGCAGTCACCTATAGGATGGGTCTGCTCAATATCAGCTCGCTGCATTAGACTCGGTTGATCGTCGCGCTAGACGTATAATAGGTGATGAACCGTTGACACGGACGAATCGGCAAAATTTGAGAAAGAAAGAAAGAAAGAAAAAGAAAGAAAAAACGTTTATTTGCGACACCGATGCAACGTCGCAAATCAAATCTGTCGATTGGTATCGGTCAAATCATCATCGACAAAAAATATATAGTTTACCTAATAGTTTTGATAGAATAAATATATATTTATGCATCGCTACATACGAAGCCGGGTTAGGTAATTTGTATAAATTAATTGATACTAAACACAAATCTTTATCTACCTTATTGGTTTCTTATTAAAAAAAAGTGTAAGTAACAAGAGTCGTATCATTAAAATGTATTTTATATTCGCAATTCACATACTCTTATACTGAAGATACCCCTCAACTTTATTACCGCAGACAACCAGATATATTAAGTCAGAAACACATTTATAAGACGCGACGCACTTAAATAAGTGTAGCGATAAATTATTTTAGTAAAAGTCCAACCCGGTTTTTGTGATGCCGCGTGGCGTGTTCTAAGTATGTTTCCAGTTTCACGTGCTTTATTGCTGTCCAATTTGCGTCGTGTTACCATTCCCTTATGGCATTATAAAGTGGCATTTATCTAAATACTTAATTGCACGTAGGCGGGCAACACTGCCATCTTCACCTTAACAAAGGGTATTTATCGGGCGCACGGCTTAAGGGTGCTGCCTCACTTACCGCGGAAACTGAAATCTGTCGTAAGGTAAGGGCAGAGAAGTGTTGCCAGTCTTATTTCTATCGCCATATCATACTGTGTTTCGTTATAGGAAATTGGAAGGCAAAGAGCTTGTTTAATCTTAAATTAAATTAAATTAAAGTAGGGACATTCCATTTTATTTTCGCAATATGAATAAAGAATGATGATAATGACGGTGAATGAAGGCTTTTGTATGTGTCTTTGGAATATAAGAATAAAATATGGTCAATAATTTTATAAACATAGTATCATTGCCTTGGATTAATAGACGTAATGTAGCACTGGTAGAATGTTTCACATGCATTTCCTGATAAGTTATATGATTTTAGACAATAAGTTTCCACTTTACATCAGTAAATGATGACTTTGTCAAGAGATGAGCGAGATGATTTTGTCAAGAGAAATACACAAATTTCAACCATTGGCAGTGGAACCGGAAATACCGCAATCTCTTTCATTGCTTTGGACGAAAGAGATAATGACTACACCACCGCTATTGGACGACATTTTTGTCTATTTCTCTTCACTTGGTCTTGTGTGCCCTACAGGTAGGCCATCTTCTAATTTTGTCAACTTTCGGTATCGGCATATCTAATAAAAAGTTTGACCACTTTGAACACCAAAGCAAGTGTTAGTTCCGCTGAAAGTCGATCGCTTATGGGTTGCCCGCTAATTGTGCGGCCTAGCCTAGACCCAATCAGGGTGAACAAGGCTTTAACTGCAAACAAATCGGTTTAAACAGTTAATGAGCTCGTTATTTGTCGATCGCGGTAGACGATGACGCAGCGAGAAATATACGGCCGATCTCCACAATAAATAAGCTCCGGCAATATTACGTTCAAAGTATTAACTTCTTGTTTGTAGAATAAGATAAGAGGTTTAACGTGTAGTTAGATAGGTATTATACTTTATTTACAGTTTCAATTAATAAAGTTATTTTAAGTTATATACCAGTTTGTCAACGTAAGGAAAGATGTCACTGTTAGATTAACTTGTAAGTAGCACTGACCACTATATCATATTGTTATCCGTTAGTTTATTATTTAGTAGTTGATGCTCCTGACATAACTGAATTTGAAATTTTTATCACGCTATAATTCCTCTGAATTTTGGTAAAACCTTTCTTAGCGGTTGTATCTTCATCATCATCATTTTAGAATTTAAACTGTCATGAGTGTTTTTTTTTATTCTTTACAAGCTTTTACTACAATCTCACCTGATGGTAAGTGATGATGCAGTCTAAGATGGAAGCGGGCTAATTTGTTAGGAGGAGGATGAAAATCCACACCCCTTTCGGTTTCTACACGGCATCGTACCGGAACGCTAAATCGCTTGGCGGTACATCTATGGTATTTGTTGGCGGTTGTTATTCATATTAATTGATTATGAATGAGTGATTATTAATTGATTATGAATTAGTGATTATGAAAATGAGTTTAGATCGTGCCGCGTTGCAAGAACCAGCTCATGACTAAGGGCCCGTATGGGTTCGAAAGTATTCGGGCATACTCCGACCAAATATCACGTGAGTTTTAGCCGTGTTTCATAATCATTATCAGCTGATGGACATCCACTGCTGGACATCCTCTTCAATGGACTTCCAAGCACAACGGTCTCGAGCCGCCAGCATCCAGCGCAACCCGCTTGATGTCCTCGATCCACCTAGTGGGGGGTCGACCAACACTGCTCTTAACGGTGCGGGGTCGCCATTTCCAGCACCAACAAATGTCTAGTTAGTGCCTATTAAATGTTTATGTGCCAAACTTCAGTGCAATCTGTTTTCAAATTAAATTCAATTTAACGGTTTCACTTTGTTAGATTATAATATACCGAAAAATAACACAATATATTGTAATCAGTATTAGTTTACAATATATCGACAGATTACAATATCGCTAGTGATTAACGTATTTTACAATTCAACGGTAACATATACAAAGAATGCGTCCGATACGTACGATGCAGATTTTGTTTGAGATTTTCTTTGTCATTCATGAAATTGTTGACGTCATTCTTTATGCTGTTATAGTAGGTATAATAATAAATCAACATTGATGTAATAAAAAAGGCCTGTGCATGTCAGTAAATTTTAACGAAAATTTTTGGAGCGCGACCACTAAAGTAATATGATAAAATAATTCGCGTGACGGCATACAATAAATTTTGTTCGGTAATTTTTGAAGCACGATCCCCGAATTGATTATTATATTTTTACTTTATTAACTTTCTGCATAGCACCAAAACCCGCCGGCCGGACCAGTTCTGACAATAGGTACTTGAAAAATGTTTGACAGGTTTTACCCATTAATGGAGCAAAGAAAGGTAATAAATCGTCGTAATCGGCAATAATCCACCACGGTGTTCCAATGCAGATTGGCAGACTTCACACATGCAGAGAATTAAAGAAATTCTCCAGTATGCAGGTTTCCTCACGATGTTTTTTACTTCACCGTTTGAGACACGTGATATTAAATTTCTTAAAATACACACAACTGGAAAGTCGGAGGTGCGCACCCCGGAACGGATTCAAACCCACACCCTCCGGAATCGGAGGCAGGAGTCATATCCACTGGGCTCGCGGCTCTAGGTGATGAGGTAATAAGTATTGGAGAAGGAATTTACCATCTTTTTTTTTATTATTAATAGTAGCCTTGCGCTTGTCTACAATCGTGCCTGGTGGAAAGCAATGATGAGGTCTAGGTTGGAGCGCGCTTGTCTAGAAAATGCCTATTTTCTCTTGTCTTGAATGTGCACAAATCATAAGTGTTAGGAAACACAGAAGCCGGAAGGGCATTCCACATCTCTGTTCTTATTAGAAACTCTTACAATTTGTACGTAAAATGCCTACCTTAGATAAAAACTTTACGCACGTCACTGAGGATGTTGATACAATTCGACCTCGGCGCACTCCCCAATTAGCTTTAATGAGACTAAATAGCCTGTACCAAATCCTCTTAATCGTTTTAATCAGAAATCAAACCATTTAAATGCAAAGTGGACTAATTTCACCGTATCTGGAAGCAGGGAGTGAATTTTAAATACAGTATTGTAATTCTGAGCCCCTGGATGATGCAGCCTAGCCGTTTAAATAGTGCAAAGGATTAAATAGTGCAAAAGAAAGGAATAAAAAAGAGAGTGACTGAAGTGGATTGACAGTCGAAGAACTTTTCCGCCTAGCCATGGTCAAAGAGAAGAAGGAAGCTGACCACCGACCTTCAGTAATGTAATGGTTAACTTTAGTCCATTTTTTTTTATAGCTCATATGTTTTTTTTTATTTTTGCTGTAGGCTCCATAATGGGACCTCAGCTGCGTCACCGGGGATTTGAGCGAGCACAGAAGCATCGCCTGATGGGGCCCGAAGGCAGAAGCAGAGTGGATGGGCGGAACGACTCTATAAGGTCGTCTCTGAGACTTGGACCTCGGCTTAGAGGGTGTTTTTGGCCTGAGAGCTCAATAGCCATGGGGTCTTTATATAATATACAAGTTCAATGCATAAATGTGTTGAGACTCCAGATTAAAATAACCAAGATGTGAATTAAATATTTGTACCACGATTCGTAGTGTACCTAGTGACCGCCTCCAAAATTTTTAAATTACTATTAAGGTTTTGTTCTAACTCACTTAAGGTGACGTTTTAATCGTTTACACAGTTTTGTAATATTGCTTGAATATTTTGTATATTTTTTTTTTTTTTCCAATGACTAAGAAACTTTTTATTATATATTCAATTTTATAAAGTTTTACAATAATATTAAAACTACGTACCTAAATATCTATAACTACATATTATGAAAACTAAAAAGAAAATATAATAAATTTAAATTATATCTAAAGGCTCAGGCGTCGTAGAATTCGTCCGAATCGACGATCATAGGTAAAGTGCCCAGAAGGCTGGCAGTATTGCCACGTTGTATGGCAATACTAATTCTTGCTTGAATTAAATCTTATAAATGTACCAAGTTTGTTATTTTCGCTGCATTCGCTGAATGCAGGTGACTCAGGCTCGTGTGTAGTATGGAAGTCCCTACAATGGGCATATGTACTGCAGTGGTCGTCTATCGGCTGATCTGATTGATTGATTCCTTCAATTTTTAATTCTAGATAGTATTTTTTTAACCAGGATCTTCATCTTCTTCAACCGCCCCACAAAGTTTTACTGGCCTAAATAGTAGATATGGACTCTGTTTTAAAAAGAAAATTACTTCTTATTCATGAAAATGCCTGCTTTAGGAGTGAATACGACAATAGTTCAACGGCGGGATTAGATTTATCCCTATCTCGGATTTATACAGAACCTTTAAACCGTGAACATATTAAAGTTTAAATTACCACGAGCCTTCATTATAATATTGGACCTATAAACGAGGGCCGAGCCTCCTTACGCCAAGAGGTGTAAGGAGGCTTCCAAATAAAAAAAGATCCAAATAAATAAAAGAAAGCAACCAAAGTTTTAAGGCCATTAATTGGACTAGCTTTTCTAATTAATTCTACAAACCAAGTTTTACGACGTCACGAGATTTTGTCAATAATGTAGTAGACATTAAGTTCTGAACCGTTATTTTTGTAATCATTGTAAGATATAGACTCGCGCTTGAGGTGTAAAGCTTCCATGCTTTTGGCTGTATAAGCTTTTTTCCATCCTCCAACATAAGAAATATCTACCTACCCACCATGCTATTGGGCATAAGCTATATCTAAGTAATACAGTAATCATGTTGGAATGTAAAACTGAATATCTATCCGCAATGATAATGCTCCGTCAGTGTTTTTTTTTTTGTTATTCTTTACAAGTTAGCCCTTGACTACAATCTCACCTGATGGTAAGTGATAATGCAATCTAAGATGAAATTGCGCTAACTTGTTAGGAGGATGAAAATTCACACCCCTTTCGGTTTCTACACGACATCGGAACGGGACGCTAAATCGCTTGGCGGTACGTTTTTGCTGGTAGAGTGGTAACTAGCCACGGCCGAAGCCTCCCACCAGCCAGACCTAGACCAATTAAGAAAACCCCATCGGCCCAGTTGGGGAAACGACCCAGCAAACGGCGTTCCTGGAATATATTGACTATATCTCGTTAATGTCGTTACACACGACTCTATATAGAAACTCCACCTTAAAAAAGATAAAGCACGCAATTTAAAAATCGAACGTTTCAATCTACCCCACGCACTTTCTGAGAAACGCCTCAAACGCCAAACGCCCAAAGCCATAAATCCGTGTACCCCATAATTACTTGCCGGCACTCATTAATAATGCATGGCTCGATCAAACGCGCGACTGAGAGCCATTCATATGGATGTGCGATAGTGGCCCAGTGAAAACTATTTAAATATTAATAAAAAATATACGTAGACAATGGATATTTTGAAAGGAAATATATACACTTTGCGTCTCTAATTATTGCGGCCTGATGACATTCGGTCCCTCAGCTTCTTAAAGCTCAGGAAAATACTCAGAACCTGTTTGTTATACGTTTCATATTGTCACTTTTTTACATTAGTACAGTATTACACAAAAAATAGTTAAATAGTTGATTGTTTTCCTCATCATTAATAGCCGATGGACGTCCACTGCAGGACATAGGCCTTCTACAAGGACTTCTAAATAACTATGTATCGAAGCGCCAGCATCCAGTGGCTCCCTGCAACCCGCTTGATATCCTCTGTCCTCCTAGTGGAGGGTTGACAAACTGCGCTTTTCGGTGCCGAGTCACCTTTCCAACAACTTACTCCATTTTTTTGCCCACGGGGTTTTAAATGGGAAAATCCAATGTTTTGTGGCCTGACGTATTATTTAGTACAAAGTATTTACTAAAGCGGATAAAATTGTATTAATCAAACACTGCTGAAAAACATTTGGAGCAGCGATGTGGAAATAACTTAAAGCAATTATCCAGTGCAGACAAAGCGGTATTATTCGATAAATTAAAAGCTTCGCACGCATAATTGAGTAAATAAATATTGACAGAGTACCACAGGTTACCGAAAAATATTGTTTTCACTACTCTTGCTCAAAAACACTGTCATATTACCACTCCACAGCGGGGCTAAACAAGCATTTCAGCCCCCCTAGAGGCTGAAATGCTGAAAAAGTTTTGTTTTTTTTAATTCTTGTCTGTTACGAGTACTAGCCAAGCACTAGGCTACTATAAAACGGAGGAGGTTTTATAGGTTTTAGGAATAATTATAGGTAAAGCCCTGATTGATTTGAAAAATAAATAAAAAACTTTAAATTGAAATGAAATGCAGCGTTCTTGTCTGTGGAATGCGTAAATTTTTTATTTAATATTTATTGAGTTGCGAATAGAGCGAGATTTGAAGACATTCTGTATGGTGGGTGATACCTTTGCCTTTTTCTCATGTGAAAGAAAAATAAAATTAAGAAGCGAGAATTTTAAAAACAATTTTTTTGGCACCTTGTATAACAATCTACTATTTATTATTTATGTTTGCCTTCTCCGGGCAAGGAAGCATAGCCTCGAGGCCCGTATCGCCATCCGGATTTTTATCTGGAAGGAGATGACCTGCCTGCTGATAGACGTTAGATTGAAGCCACACGGTGCGGTGCGGCGCCGCGCCGCAGACGTGTTGCCGCATCACTGTAAACACGTGGTGTGCGGCGCCGCGGCAAAAAGTGTGCCAGCGTCTCGGCGACAGCATATATCTTCTATATTTTAGAAGATATAGTACCTTTTGTACTTGAATAAATTATTTAATTCATATACTAAGGTTTACGTCATTATTTACACAACTAAACACAAATCCTTATCAAAATGAACTACTTAATAATCAAGAGGATATTAAAGAGATAAGATTTGCTTTTTACAATATGTTAATTAGTCATATAGTTTCGGAGATAATACAAAATTTCTAAAAGACAGAAAAATGCAGCTAAAAGACACCCCGCGGATTCACCCACATAGTTCCTGTTCCCGTAAGAACACGGAGTAAAAACATAGCCTATGATACTCGCAAATAACGTACCTTTCTATTGGTGAAAAAATTTTCAAAATCGGTTTTGTAGATCCAGAGAGGTCCCCCCCGAGGTCCCCTACTACCACACAAACTTTACCTCTTACACACTAATATTATAAAGGCGAAAGTTTGTGTGAAAGTGGGTGGCGCATCGCTGTACACATGTGGTGTGCGGCGCCGCAGTACGGCGCTGTGGCAAAAAGTGTGCCCGCGACACGGCTCCGGAGAGCGCCGTCTGGCATACCATTGATATCTGTATGCGGTACGCCGCAGCGACACCGCTCCGGCGCCGCGCCGCTACCGCACCACACAGTGTGGCTTCTCCCTTAGTTATTCAAACAAAGGAGCTGGTCCATTTCAGGTCCACTGTTGTACCCCGTTGCATTAAAATTTAAAAAATACAATTATTTTTAAATAAGTGAGTAATTTTTAAGGAATTGAATAAATATAACTAAATAAAAAGAAATAAATAAAATAAAAATCCAAGTTTTTGAGTTTTATAAAGATGGCGCCCTTAAAGCAACTATGACATGACAATTGACAGCAAACATCAAATCGACAACTGCATTGAAAACGTCATCAATCCGCCATTATTACCCGTATTAGTGTTGCATTTCTTGGGAGAGAATTAATATTATTTCGAAAGAATTAAAGTAAATTCATAGATTTGTATAATCAAAAAAAGTTAAAAAAAAAAAAAATTCTTTTATTTCCGCCAGGGTACAATGTCTGATCTTGGGTTCCGTATAATTTTAGAACATCTCCTTTAAGTATACTTACTATATCATTTTACTACACTTAATTAGCATAACCCTGTGCCAAAAACAATGTTTTAATACAATTGAATTGAAACTTTTTAATTAATTATTTTAATCACAAATTTAATATTCATATTTTCAGATTAGCATTCAGTTTAATCAAATTTTTACATTTTAAGTATTCTGAAACAAATGGCAAGGCCTGTGAGTATAATTGATTCACATTTAAAATGATAATTAGATTCTTACCATCAAGTATGCATCTATGTCGTACTTTCTTCTGAGGACAATGCCATGACACAAATACTATCATAACACTAGTACACGCCCGAGACTGCGCCCGCGTGGACACCCAAACCTTTTTTTTGTTTTTTTTTTTTTAAAGAATATTTACCATATCTTTACAATATGACCAATATTCCCATTCCTCTCCAACTATTCGGGAAAGACTGTATTAGGAGTAGGTACGACAATAGACCAACGGCGCGGGGACCGAACCACCACCCCTCGGTGATGAGTGCGACCGCTCTTACCGTTGAGCTATTGAGGCTCTAAAAAGTCTTAAATAACAGATTTTCATACAAAATTTCCTCTCTTACTATATATATTCTAATTTAACTGCCTGGCTTGTGAAAATATTGGGTCCAATGGGGTGCCGTTTTTTCTTATAGGTAAGTCATCATCATCATCATCGTTGACAACCCATATTCGGCTCACTGTTGAGCACCAGTCTCCTCACAGAATGAGAGGGGTTAGGCGTCTACCACGCCGGCCAAATGCGGATTGGCAGACTGCACACACGTAGAGAATTGAGAATTCTCAGGTATGCAGGTTTCCTCACGATGTTTTTCCTTCACTGTTTGAGACACGTGATATTTAATTTCTTAAAATGCACATAACTGAAAAGTTAGAGTTGTATGCCCCTGACAGTTCGAACTTACGTCCTCCGAATCGAAGGCAGAGGTCAAATCCACTGGGCTATCACGTCTCTTGGTAAGTAACCAAAAAACCTAGTAAAGCTGGATCATCCAGGGTAACATTGTAAGAACCGCAAAAGAAACAAAACATTAAAATATCGTCGAATAAGGATACCTATAAACATCTAGGTAATAAAACTTTACGACGCTTCGCATGAGCGTTTTCGTCCCGTTTAACAGAAGCGAAATTTTCGCGAAATATATTTCCGCGTACCTTGTGCTCCCCCTTTCCATTGATTTGCATTTAAGTCAAGCTTACTGGGGTTACCAAAAATAAGTAAGAAAGTAGGATAAATAATCTTCCTACTAATATTATTATAAAATATTATAAAGTATGTATGTTTGTTTGGATGTTTGTTACTTTTTAACGCCGCTACTACTGAAGCGATTTGGCTGAAATTTAAAATCGAAATAGGTTTTTTCTGGTTTAACAAATAGGCTACTTTTCATGCCGGAAAAATCCAATTACTTAACCGATTTACATAAAAATTAAATGGGACCAATCTGGAAGTAGAGTATACTTCAAACAAAAAAATAATTTTCAAAATTGGTTAATAAATGACAAACATTAAAAATAAACATACGCGTTGAATTGAAAACCGCCTCCTCTTTTTGAAGCCGGTTAAAAATATTACATTGAAGTAAAATTTGTGAGGTTCTAAGAGGTAATCTCTAGATCTACTTTTGAAAATTCTTTCACCAATAGAAAATCACGTTTCTTGTTAGTATTATAAGCATAGGCTTTATTTTATTCTCGTTTTCCAACGGGAACGGGAACTACGTGGGTGAAACCTCGAGATGTCTGCTAGTTATTATATTGTGTATATTAGTCTTAGCCCGTGGTTTACCCGCGTAGATGATCTTATTCCCGTAGAAATATTGGGATAATACTAAAATATACCTATGTATGTATCGTACTTTACAGTTCGTGCGCTGTAGCCTGGTGCGGGTGACAGTTGCTATATGAAGTTCATAATACGTACTATTATCCTGAATCGCAGCAACTTTCAAGAGTGAAATTAACTGTCACCCGCACCATGCTACAGCGCACGAAATGTTGTTAAGTTTTCCCTTACTCGAATGCCAAACAATCTTTAAAACTCTCGTTTTTTGTTTTTGTGGTTGCATTCCTGCAAATCGAGTGGACTGATTTTAACTATACGAGTATTATTTTGTATATTTAAAATGTATTAGAATAGGTCGTAAAATATTTACCCCACCTATCCTAAACCCTATTGTCAGCTATGTAGTTTTAAAATAATAAAATCCGCTGTAACCATACAGTTTGGTTACCCTAAGTTAGCAAGTCCAGGTCAGGTACACCCCTAATCTTCCGAATTAGGGAAAGCCGATAATGACCTATTTTAATTGTGGAAACCTCCGGGTCGAAGACCCTAGCTTAGAAGGGATGAAGGGAGCTGTTTTATGTAAATACTGGTCGCACGCTATAATGTGATATACTAGCGGACGCCCGCGACTTTGTCGGCACTTCGTCGTCATCAACCCATAATCGGCTCACTGCTGAGCTCGAGTCTCCTCTCAGAATGAGAGGAGTAAGGCCAATAGTCCACCACGCTGGCCCAATGAGGATTGGCAGACTTCATACACGCAGAGAATTAAGATAATTCTCTGGTATGCAAATTTCCTCACGATGTTTTCCTTCACCTTTTGGGACACGTGATATTTAATTTCTTAAAATGCACACAACTGAAAAATTGGAGTTGCATGCTCCGGACCGGATTCGAACCCACACCCTATATCCACTGCTATCACGGCTCCTTAGACCTTTCTAATCTGGCCCTCACGCAAAATCCGTTCGAAAGGTAGACTACCATTCTTGGCGACCGCGACCCACGACCGTGACCTGCGACCGCGCGACCGACTGCTTAGTATGAATTTATATAGAGCACTAAACAAAGCCCGAGATCGCGACTCGCAACCACTTTTATATGGTGCTCCATATAAAGCACTGGGTCGCGCGATCGCAGGTCGCAGTCGGTTGGTCGTCAAGAACGTAAGTCTACCTGTAGCGGACGTCTATTAACTATGAACTACATCCCTGCACAATTTTAAGTTTGTACTTCCAGCGGTTTACAAGATATCGTGACCTACCGTTGTTTCACCGTTCATAGTTCCCGTTCTCGTGGGAGTACAGGGAATAATTAATTATAGCATGTGTTACTAGCTGATAATATAGCTTTCCACTGATGAAAGAATTTTGAAAAACTCTAATACGGGTGACAATAATCTGTGATTCTGTAACGATCACTCTCAAATTCTATTCATAATAATTCAGTAATTGTCGGGTTAACATATTCTCAGAGGCAAATTCCCAACCTCAGGCTTGGAATATTTTAAAAGAAAGAGAAGCTCAATACTACAAAGCCTGACTAAACTCGAACCTGAGACCTCGTAATCTGAAGCCACACAAGCTAATGACATCACTGTACAAAGGCTATAATTATTAACCTTATCATTTTTATCGAGTTTAATACCTACATGTGACTTAGCTTTTCCATGACTACATCAGATATCTACAACAGAAGAAAAACATTTTCTCAAAGTGATTTATAGAAAAAATTTCCCTCGTTAGTAACAAGTGAGACATTCTGAACTATTATGTTATTGGTACCCCCAAAATCGGGGTTGCTTTTGTGATAAAATTAATTGGTTTTTCCCCTTGGGCCTTCGGTCGGCTGTGGTCTGTTAAAACAGCTTACAGAGATAAAAGTTAAACGTCCACAGTTGTATAAGTGAAATATCTTTATTGATCAACTAATCTATACTAATATTATATAACTGAAGAGTTAGTTTGTTTGATTGATTGAACGCGCTAATCTCAAGAACTAATAGTCCGATTTCAAAAATTCTTTCAGTGTTAAAGGCTAGGCTATGTATTATCCCCGTATTCCTACGGGAATGGGAACCACGCGAGTGAAACCACGCAGTGTCAGCTAGTATAAGGATAGAATAGAATAGATAGTCCATTAGAATTAATAGCGAGCGTATTTGTCTAGACCAAAAAGTTCTCAGCTTCGTTGTACCTATATTTATTGTAATTTTCATTGATGTTCTACGAATGCACATATCGATCTTTGATGTAACGTAGAAACTGGATTCTATAAAACCGGAGAAGTGTGAGTTGAACTCACGTGATGAAGATTTTAACTCTGTAACAGATTAAATTAATCATTAAGATAATGATTTGATACCCATAGCATGGAGGTGTCGCTATAGTGTTATACCTATAGTAAAACCACCAACTTCCAATCCCCGGCTGAGAATTATGCTGAAAATTTCATAGAAGAACGCGCTCAGTAGGTATACCATGGCCCGACCCAGGATTCGAATCCAGGAACTCGTTATCTAAAGCCAAATAAGCTGATAACCAGACCAACGAGACAATTAAAAAAACTAACTATGACTATTTAAAAAAAAATGTTGAATGATTTGTCCTAACAATTAAACGATACGAATATTTTATTAATAGAAAACTTATTCTCTGTTCCGCGACTAGAACTAGGGGTAAAAGTACCCAATTGTATATTAATATACTGCAAACTAGCATGTGGTAAACGCGGGTTTTATAAAAGTTTAATTTTTCATTACATACCACTCTTACTCCTTTGACATAAGTGCGGTTATCCGTTGCACTGATTTATTGTATCGATGTTAAGGTATGTGTAGAGTGATGCGTGTAGCTTTTTATTTGCTTGAGCCTTGCCCTTTAATTTAAAGAATTAAAGTTGTTTTTCGTATAACTAACTGTGGTTGTAAAATTGTCAAGTTTTGCAGTAACAGATGTTGTAATCGACCCCAAATATTAGAAGGGTACTTCAGAATTGATTACGGCATTGTAGGTATATCCGTAAGCGGATTTCTTTTTAATGGTATTTCCCTTTGAGAGGCTTTGGGAAGATTGGTCAGTTGCTAGATAAGAACTTATTGTGTGAAATGATTGAGTTGCACGTTGCAATCATGCAATGAAAATAATCCTATACATTTTAGATTAATTCAATTATACTTATTAATTCGTCTTCAGGCACTGAGGAATTTCGGACTGGCAGGCTCTGAGATTGCAAAAATTTGCAATTGCACGTTGTAGAGTCAACATCTCCTGAGGATGCTCCGGTTTCGGAGTGAAACGTACGTAGAGAGTATTTGTCGGACCTGGGTGACGTTGTCGCATGGGTTCGTCGACTTTTCGCAGATGATAGCAAAATAAATAAATCATTATATAATTTCGGCTTCTTCGTTATCAGAAGTAGTATTTCGTCTCCCCTGCCGACATATACGATTAGTATGGATTGAAAAAAAGGGGTTTTCACCGAGGATAGAATAAAAAAGACAATGCAGTCTGCATAAACTGCAGACTTTAATTTGCCTGCTATAGCATAACGATTATGTATTAAAAAGACTCCATTTAGGCATATTAGTTTCGTAGCACCTCTTTCAAAGACAGGCGAAACGGGAGCGGTTTTCGTGCGAAACGTGTCAATTTGCTAGATCTTGTGCACTCGGTACGTAGCTCTGAATAAAACATTCCCGTATAAGTTTAGTCGGGAATCGTAAATGGAATAGCAAACACGGGCAAGTGTGGGGTCCGCCATGCATTCATATCGACGGATTCGGGCTCACGTATCAAATGACAACTTTACTGTTTCCAATGGCTCCGAACTGTGATTTAAAGCGTTGCATTTTCGAGAGTAAAATTGCTTTTCCTTAAACGCAAATCGAATAACGTTTTCAACCTGTTATCGACATTCTGGCGATCGATCATGCGCGATTTTAAATCATCGTTATTTAATATTTAGCTTTTTTTCAACGACCACTACAAGGCGAAGCCTTATCCTTATCATTATGCTTATCAGTAGCGTAGCGTGCCCTGTATCAAAATTAGTTGGGGGCCCAAATTAAGGGTAAAGATTTCTCATGAAAAGAAACAAAAATGCTGGCCATAAATATGACAGTGACTTAACCTACGTAGAATGTTTCCAACTTTAAGGAGCACGCTTGACCAAGAAAAAAAGAGATTCCTTTTTTACTTTTGTAATTTCTAAAGTGAAATCTCTGCAGTATTTTTATGTTGTTTTCCGGGAATCACCGGATTAAGAGACATTGTGGATTACATTTTACTAATTTTTAGTGCTTTCACACATTAGGGACCCCGTACGAACAAATTTGTCAAGCTATACCTCTTTCATTGCACTGAGACGAAAGAGATGGGACTGAGACAACTCAGTCGCCATTGATCGGTATTTTGTCTATTTATCTTCATTTGGCCGCATGTTGTCTTCACAGGTCACCAATGAACGCAAACTGTACGCCTAATAACGTCGCACCCTTCTGTTATGAATGTAGTTATTTTCGTCACAAATCAGTTTGTTTTGAAGTGTCACACAAAATAAATATACGCGAGAGCGTCACATCAAACGGGCAGTTATAAATAAAACGAACAAACAAACAGACGAAAATATAACTTTGTTTAACAAATTGTTTCCGAACATAACATTCCAAATGAATACTTTTTTTTTATTCTTTACAAGTTAGCCCTTGACTACAATCTCAGCTGATGGTAAGTGATGATGCAATCTACGATGTAAGCGGACTAACTTGTTAGGAGGAGGATGAAAATCCACACTCCTTTTGGTTTCTACACGACATCGTATCGGAACGCTAAATCGCTTGGCGGTACGTCTTTGCCGGTAGGGTGGTAACTAGCCACGGCCGAAGCCGAAACCAGCCAGACCTGGACAAATTAAGAAAATCTCAAACTGCCCAGCCGGGGATCGAACCCAGAACCTCCGTTTTGTAAATCCACCGCGCATACCACTGCGCCACGAAGGTCTGATTCCCCGAGTGAACAGTTTTTCTCGAAACTACCATTGCTCCGTGGTTTTACTCGCATAAATCATATTGTCGTAAGGGTACCTACCTAGATGAAAGTAACTTATATAGATTGTAGATACTATCCCAAACTATAAACTATCTTTCTTCCAATTTTCCATCAAAGGATGACCTAGATAATAGTTAAGACAGCAATAAACATGGATTTTTCAAAAAAAAGTCGAGTTTGAATGTTGTATTCAATCCAGGATCAATCATGCACAGTGGGATTCATAATGTTTGTAACTAGGGTATCATACTACTACTACTACACTATAAATAAAAAAACTGGACAATTCTGTGGTTTTGTTTTGTTTTACGTCCAACAAAGTTGTGTTTTAAGTCCATACCTACATACTCGTAGTAAGGGTAAGCAGTGGTTTTTGCAACTATGAAGTGCACGCCCCTGATCATGCTGTGTCTCAGATAAATTATTTATGGTCATTCATTAACAACCCACATTCGTCTCACTGATGTGCTCGAGTCTCTCTCTCTCAGAGAGGGGTTAGGCCAATAGTCCACCACATTGGCCCGATGCGGATAGGCAGACTTCACACACGCAGAGAATTAAGAAAATTCTCTTGTTATGTAGGTTTCCTCACGATGTTTATTTAGCCTTCACCGTTTTGAGACACGTGATATTTAATTTCTTACCTCCTTCACACCTTCCGGAATCGGAGGCAGAGGTCATATCCACTGGGCTATCACGGCTCTTTACGGTCATGCGAAAACTATAATGTGTTCTTAGCATTTATTATACGTTGCAGTGGTATAGGCGATGATTTACACATAACATCCAGTATCTACTCAGTAACTTGTTCCGTCAACTAATTACTATAAAAAAAATAATAATTGCACCATAATTTTGGGCGTTAACAGTTAAATTAGAGTTAATTAAATTGTAATCTCGTTTTACGTTACAGGGAACGCCATTAACATTACAGATTTAATCTGACGAAAACAGGCGGTCAGAGCGACTTGCTACTTCAGACGCAACTTTGTGTTGTAAACATACGACGACGGAAATTGTTAACAAACGCACGTTTTAATTAACATATTATCATGGTGATTTAATTTGCCTTCTTCAGCGATTTTTAATATAAGATTTTACAGATATCAATCATTACGGCTGCCGATGGACGTCCAATGCAGGGCCTTTTATAGGGTTTTCCAATCAGCAGTACTGAGCAGACTACATCCTGCAGTCTCGGCGACTCGCTCGATGTCATCAGTCCACTTGGTGGGGAGTCAACCAATACTACGGTAAAGGAGGTATTTAAATTATTATTTTCCGACATCAACAGATTACGTATGTTAATTGCCCCATAAAACCTAAATTCGATAGCTTAACCTTTTTTAGTTTAGAAGATCCTATGACCAGCTTTCAACTTTTTCATCAGAGAAGCTTCATGGTAACACTATTTATTATTGTAATGTCACCAAAGAGATGTAAGTAAGTATACTAAATTTCAGTCTTACCTATTCATAAAAAAAAAGTTTGACTTTTAAGATTTAACCTACCCTTATTTACGAGACAAGTTACCTAAAAGCGATACTGTTGTAAACGATCTTGTCACTGTGTAATTATCTCCCGTGTGTCAGCACAAAGGTGTTCCCTTTAATCTTTCCAGATCCTCATTAATTCGCTTAAGTGACGTTCAGTAAATCCGCTCTGACGTTCTTAATGTGAACTTAATTAAGTTTTATTAATGAACTTTCTTTGGGAGCCATAAAATTCAAATACAGATTGGCCCACCTGAGCTTTTACTCTTCAAGTATTTTCAAATAATCTGTTACGTCTTATTTCGTATTTGACTATTCTCAGGTGTTAAGTAAGTGACAATGCAAATTATGGTTCTTTAAACGCTATTCTGTAAAATTTATATAACTCGACAGCGTAAGTTATAAATAGTAAGCGATAAAGAAAAATTAGAGACTCTGACAAGTTATAGGAACATCACTTAAAAATCGCACTGCTGATTAGCACAATACTACCGAAAATGCCTATTAGACAGCACAGAATACTAAAAAGTAATAAAACATTAAGAGTGAATAGAGACTTTTAAAGCAAGTGCGGTCCACTACATCTTTATTTAGAAATGAGGGTAAAATTAGACAATATTGCAGTCGAGCGCTTGTACATATGTTTTCTGTGCCGTAACGCTAAATCTTTTGATTTAACAAGTCGTCGTCGTCGTTATCAACCCATATTCGGCTCACTGCTGAGCTCGAGTCTCCTCTCAGAATGAGAGGGGTTAGGCCAATGATCCACCACGCTGGCCCAATACAGATTGAGTTCTTCACATACGCAGAGAATTTATGAAAATTCTCTGGTACGCGGGTTTTCTCATGATGTTTTCCTTCACCGTTTGAGACACGTGATATTTAATTTCTTAAAATGCACTCAAAATACAATGCATTCAAATTCTGAGAGGATACTCGAGCTCAGCAGTCGGTTCTTTGGCTAAATCATTATTATTATTAACAACCCAATGGAGTGCGAGTGTCCTTCCAGAATGAGAGGGATTAGGCTATTAGTCCACTACGCTGGCCCTATGCAGATTGGCAGACTTCACACACGCAGAGAATTTAGAAAATTCTCTAGTACGCGGGTTTTCTCACGATGTTTTCCTTCACCGTTTGAGACACGTGATATTTAATTTCTTAAACTGCAAATAACTGAAAGTAAAGTAAAGTTGGAGGTGCATGCCGCGAACCGGATTCGAACCTTTCCAATTAGCCGTCACGTGTTACCCACAGGGCTATCACGGCTGCTGGATATTATTAAACGCAAGCTTTTGGGAAAGGCTTATTATAATGTTAATGATTATATTAATGATAAAAAAGCTTGGTGTTAAACTTTAATATACGACTGTATGCTTAGTTTTAAATAAGTTTGTAAAATGGTCGTAAACAAAAAATACCTTGGCTGAGTTTGTTGTGGGCTCTTGTCGGGCCAAGGCGCGTTTGGAACCCTCGTAACTTTAATTTTAGTACCATTAGAATAAAATAAATTAAGACAAATTGAAATAAATGTTTTTTTTATTTTTATTGTTAAACTACTAGTTATAATAATAATTATTTACGCCGCAGTCCCCTCAGTAGATAGTAATGCTGCAATAACTCCGCAGCTCCGGAACATAACAATGCATGTCACAGCGACTTCCGTGCGGACAATGCCTGTCATGCGAGCTGCATGCACATGCACATGCACATTGCACTGCTGACTCGCTTTTGTTACAACTACGGTTGTATGAATGATTACATTAATTTTTTCTTTTATTAATTAAAGTTATTGCTTATTAATTATTAATTAAACTTATTATTAATTAAATTTATTAGGTTCGAAAGTAGTCGGGTCCTTAATCATGAGCTGGTTTTCACAACGCAGCATGATCCAAACTGACTAAGCTTTTCGTATGTTTTTGATATTTATGAAACGAAGTACCAGGCGAGCATAGCTAATGAGGCAATGACCGCTGACGTGACTTTATAATACGTGAATTCGTCACATGGTCAGTGACGACACTATAGCTAGATTTTCTAATGTAAATGTTATCTATACTAATATTATAGAGAGAAGTTTTGAATGTTTGTTTGCATTGAATAGGCTCAGAAACTATTAAACCGATTTAAAAAACTCCTTCCCTGTTGGAAAACTAAACTATCCCCGGGTAATAAAGGCTATATTTTACTTAAGTCATTTTAAATCATTTTTAACCGACAGAAAGCTACGTTATCAGCAAATAACAAAAGCTAGATTTAATCCTTGTTTTACACAGGAACGCTATTAAAATAAAGGTACATATTGATTTTACCAAATATTTCTTCCCGCAAAATGTACACTCCCGAATTTATATCGCGATGCAAAAAAAAATAAACAACGTATGCATTCAGAACTTGCGTCGGCTCCAAAAAATTGACATACGCCCCACTGGATATCGATAACGAAACGCCGCGCGAAATATTTTTAGTTCTGCAAAGGATATCATAATATGAGGAATATCCCAGACGGACTGAAATATGCGGCGCGAACGTTAGAGTTACGGCGTATAGTTCTTTTGAATATGTGAGATAGGTATATATCCTATAATACATTTTTGTATGAAATAAATATAACAAGCATTTTTTAATACCACCAACAGTTATGAATTTCTACTCTTATTACAAAAAGGATACGTTTTTTTTTGTTTGTTTGTATTCATGTGATGGCCAAGTCAATTTATTTCAAATGTAAAATATTTTTAATATTGATATGGTCACTTTAAGATGTTGTTAGGTTAGTTAATTACGTTATAACTTAAAACAGAAGATCCCTTAATTACGGACAGAATAAAGTAATCGACTTGGTATTACATGGATCTCACAACTTTATACGGTAGCCTGATTGCGAGAATTGCTATATTTTACAAGTGTTGTTTTTTATTTATGGCATTATTTTTTCACTAATAAAAAACTTAGATATCAAACATTCAAATCTAACCTCTTTATATTATTAGTATGGACAACATTTAAATAGGCTATAATTAATCCTCGTATTGTCACAATTCAAAAAATAACTGCAGGCTCAACCAGGCGCAAATAGAAAAAATATATAGTGCAAGAACAAGTTTATTACATGCTAAGATTAGATTTCGTGGTAACCTTTCAATTTCTTATCAATTGAAAAGGCTACTTGGTTTTGCTCACTACAAGACTACCAAAGTGCACCTCAGAAAGTTATGGAACAACGCGCGATATATAGTCATGATAAAGTAAACCACTTTATGATATTCAAGAGTACAGGACATTGCGACTCTGGCCGAGGATTTTTACAGTAAGTATTTTTAGCATACTCAGAAGTTATTACAAAAATAAGAAAACTAATGTCGAACAAAGATTAAATTTATGATTTAAATATAATAAAAAACATTTGTCAGGACAACTTAATTAACAAATCAAACTGTAACCAAAATAAGATCCTAGAATTACAGAGAATGACCTTGGGTGGAGTCACGCACTTAGGAACGTTGTGTGTAGGGTTAAAGGCGCTTTTGACTGTTAACAAACACTCCCCTTTTCCACTCAAGTCATTCTTTCCACCTATCCCAAGTAACCCATAAAGAATTACACAACAAAAGAAGTGGACGAACCCGACGAACCTCGAACGCCACGAGCACACTGAAGCCATCCGTACCGCAAGTCGTTGCAACGCGGCGATAACAGTATTTTTATAATGGAGAGAAAAGGAAATCTTAGAGCTTCAGTAGCTCAACGGTAAGAGCGGTCGGACTTATCACCGACGGGTGGTGGTTCGACCTCCGCCCCGTTGGTCTATTGCCGTACTCGCTTATAATACAGTCTTTCCCGACTAGTTGGAGGGGTAGGGGAATATTGGTCGTACCTATTTAAAATAAATGACATTTTTTTTTTAAAAAAAAAAAGGAGATCCGTATGTATGTATAATGATTCGAATCTTAGATTTCCATGGATTTACATGAAGAGAGAGAATCTTCATGCAGATCCCAAGACTTGTGTCACTGGTTTAGAAGTTGGTATAAGGGATCCTTTCACATACACCACCAGGCCTTCATCAGGGGGCACTGCTCATATTGTTCTAACTGCCCAGCCAAAGTCAGTAGGATCCTACTAAAGCAGCTTTGGATACCTGTTCTTATATAGAATTCGTTGCAGTTCTAATGAAGACAAGGTCTTTATGTAGGTTACAGAGAGGTTTTACTGATCCAATTTGGGTGGGTTATTTGTTATCTGAGCCGTGATAGCCCAGTGGATATGACCTCTGCCTCCGATTCCGGAGGGTGTGGGTTCGAATCCGGTCCGGGGCATGCACCTCCAACTTTTCAGTTGTGTGCATTTTAAGAAATTAAATATCACGTGTCTCAATCGGTGAAGGAAAACATCGTGAGGAAACCTGCATACCAGAGAATTATCTTAATTCTCTGCGTGTGTGAAGTCTGCCAATCCGCATTGGGCCAGCGTGGTGGACTATTGGCCTAACCCCTCTCATTCTGAGAGGAGACTCGAGCTCAGCAGTGAGCCGAATATGGGTTGATGACGACGACGAATTTGTTATCTAAATGCTAGTACCAGAAGAGTAGGATTTAGTAAGTTTATATTTTGAAATTGGAAAATACTTCAGTACGAAACAATCCTGCAATTTTCCAATACCAATAAAATCAGAGCCCATCCAACACTTTTATGGGAAACAGCAAGATGGGTAGTCATATTTTTCTTGCTCTTTATGTCTACAACAAGTTCTTGGCAATATCATTGCTCGATTTTTTAAGAATACTGAAGAAAGAAAAGACTGAACCGCGACAAAAGTCACGCGTCTCATTCTCTTGGCTTCATTGCAGTATGGGTACAAATTGGAACGAATTGCTTTCTTTCAAATGCACTTTTACGATTTGCTGTTTGATGGAAAATGTACAGTTGACTGCGTTCCCATCGTTCCTGTAATGAATATTCTACGGTATTTCTTTCATTTATAAAAGTCGTTTCGTAGTACACGAATACAAACAGTCTCGAAGTCCTCTAATGAAATGTATATTCGTACTATCGTCATCAATATTACAGGCATATTTTTAGTAATAGTACAAGAGCTAAGGAAAAAATTGTGGCAGGACTTAGAAAATACCTTATACCATCATGCTTATTGTTGCCAGCAATCAGCAATGCTGTGTTATGGTTTGTAGAGCATGATTGCACATAAGGTCTAAACAACTACCTACGCCTCAGGTTGCATTTCTTTTACATTATGTAAAAGAAATTTAAGATATTTTATTTTATTCATAGGATGTGTAGAAGTGGATGACCTGTGATTTCACCCGCATGATTCCCTTGTGACTATAGCCTATGTTTCTCGCTAATAATGTAGTTTTCAATGAATGTAGTTTGGCTGGTGGGAGGCTTTGGCCGTGGCTAGTTAGTAGTGGCCACCCTACCGACAAAGACGTATCGCCAAGCGATTTAGCGTTTCGGTACGATGCCGTGTAGAAACCGAAAGGGGTGTGGATTTTCATCCTCCTCCTAACAAGTTAGCCCGCTTCCATCTTAGACTGCATCATCACTTACCATCAGGTGAGATTGTAGTCAAGGGCTAACTTGTAAAGAATATAAAAAAAAAATCAAACTATTAAAAAAATTGTTAAGTTATTTAGTCGTAGCGATCAAACTGACACTCCCATTTGCATTTCTAATATCAATTAGCATGATTTTCGTACAAAGTCAGAAAATTCTACACAAGTAACACTTCAAAGCTAAGTAAGTAAGTTCACACAGAAAGCTGCTAAAAGCTGTAAAACGGTAATAAACTAATATCAATCGATCTAACCCGCTTCCAACAGTGTCGATACCGCATGGAACAACTTTATCAGCCTCAGAGAAGTCATTCCATTAGGATCCTTGGGGGAACCCTATTACGTGATAATAGGGGCCATTTTGCAACGATCACATTTCTTTTATAGAGTGAGTAGACAAGGAGACGGCAGTAAAATCAAACAACAGCTACAATTATTTTATAATGTATTTATTCAACAAGGTTTATCAAAATTCTAACGGCTAAGAAAGTTTTTATTGATTCGTTTCCTATTATAGTCCAATTATTGACATATTATTTTTATATTTTTATTGTATTGTACATCAATCGAATCAATAGAACAGTTACATTATTTATAATAAATAAAGTACAAAATGGTCTTATCACATCGTAACGATATCTCCCAAGCAACCTAGGGTTTAAGAAAATATATGAAGATGAAGTAGTGAATAATAATGACAAAAATACATTCGAATGTTTAAATTATTTTTTGATTATAAGTAATAATAATAATAATAATCAACCGCAGCACGTTTATTATTGAAAACAACATTACATTGTAAGTAATTACCCTGTAATATTCAAAATATTGGAAGTATACATACTGTAGGGAATAAGTAGTCTGGCAAGGATATGACGTCACTCGACTGTCTCGTATTGGCTCGCGTTATCACTAGGTGTCGCGACTTGTTTCGTAAAGAGTAGGGATTTAGAGAGGGGTGGCGATCGGTTGGCGGAAACAACTTGCGATAGAAGGCGCGCTTCAGTATGCTCGTGGCATTCGAGCCGTCCACATTTCTTGTTGTGTAATTCTTTATGGATTACTTTGAGTTGGGCAGTGAGAATCTCTTTCTGTTGTAAGATCTGATTTATTTTGGTTTGATTAGATTTGTTAATGTTAGTTAAGTTATCCTGATCAGTGTTGTGAATTATAACCATTGTTTAGCATTGGCGTTTACTTTTATTTTTATATCCACTTCTGAGTTTCCCAAAAATACATTACATCTTTGTACACCGGTCTCCTGTACTATTCTTACGTAGTGACGCGGGAATGACGTAGCCAGCCACCCGTGAAGCCTCGATAGCGATGCTGCGATAAAACTAATAGGGTTTTGGACTAACGGCCAGTTAATATAGTTACGTTTTCAGTAAAAATAAGTCAACCGGAAACTGGCGGGCTAAATTTATTAACTTGTATGGTATTTTTTTTGTGTCATCCCCTCTGAGAGTTAAGTGATTTTGTTTTTTAAGTAATTACGCCTAATTACCGACTGATGATACAGCCTGCAGCAGATGATGGGAGGCGCTTGTCTAGAAGCAACCCATCCACTCCTGACTTGGACTAACATTTTAGGTGGTAGGGAAACGGAAGCTAGAAGGGTATTAATTGATTAATTACGAAACACGGCTATGACTTACGTATGCCCGACTGTGTGCTTTAAACTGACTCAGTTTTGATCGTGCCTCGTTGCAAGAACCAGCTCATGACTAAGGGCCCCGTATAGGTTCGAAACTAGTCGGTCATACTCTGACGTTGTATCACGTGCGTTTTAGCCGTGTTTCATAATCAATTAATATTAATAACACTCATGATAGTTTAAATTCTAAAATAAAATTCAGTATTTCAGAAATTAGTATGTTTTTTACAAATATTATTCTCTGCAATCTTAAGCTCGAATCCAGGCCCTTTTGTCCTCAATTCCATCGTGCTAAGCGAGAGGCTATTGAGGCTTTTATAAATTAATTCCAGTAACAACTCAATAGCAGAACAATTCCAGCATTCCAGCTTCGATACAGCGGACGTAAGATTGTTCTGGATTCCAGCGCAACGTCGAGAGGTTATTGCAAATTCGTTGCGAATATTCCGCTGTGAATTCCCGTTGCCAAAACGCTTGTCTGTGAATTATTTTAGGTATTGTATCATCAATTATTATTATTATTATATTAAATTGTTTGGCTGTAGAAATCTAAATATCTATTCAAAAAAGTATAAAAAATAAATAAAAGCTACTTTAAGGAAAACTGTTTTATGACATATGTCAGGGTTTCTTACTTGGTATCAGTTATGTAAATCTTGTCGCGAACCCCCTACTGTCGAATGGCAAACCCCTAGAGGTTTGCAAACCCCACTTTGAGAAACCTTGACTTGATTGCAGTATGCACTAAAAACCAAAAAATAATTCTAAATAAAATAATATCCAGGAAGGCTATACGCTATATATTATTCCCGTATCCTACGGGAACGAGAACCACGCGGGTGAAACCGCGCGGCGTCTGCAAGTCAAATATTATGTATATAAAACGCTCTACCATCGTAAAGAAATGCTCATTCTAACTAATTCATAATAAAAAACCTCATAAACGAATAAAACTCCAACTGCATTACATTTCCATTTGCTCGTAAGCAATAAGCAACGGAACTAAATAGAAATCAATAGAAAGTAATTTACCATAATGATTTGCATAAACTACAAGCTCATTTCGAATAAATGTGAAATTAAATGTTTTAAATGCTTAGCAATGCAAAACTGCGTTCAATATTCTACTGATATTAAACTTTAACCGATGCAACAAAGATATTCACCTGGATAGAGCGTCTTTTGAGTCCAATTTTAATGACATATGTTATGTAAATCTATACAAAGAAAATCTATTTAAATGTGAAAGAATATAACTATTTCTCTTTACATTAAAGTAGAAAATATTTATTTTAAAAAATGCATCTGTTGAGTTTTTTGCTGGCTCTTCTCGGTACAAATCAAATAGACAAGAACATACAAATAGACAAACGTCACGTTTTAAAAAAGCTTGTAAACTAAATCTAGTAGCATTAGTTTACAAGCACTTTAAAGATGTAGCTTCTGACTGCCTGTCAGTCTGGTGGTACTAGATGACGATAAACTAGAGATCTATATGCTATCATCATTATCAACCCACATTTGGCTCACTGCTGAGCTCGAGTCTCCTCTCAGAATGAGAGGGGTTAGGCCAATAGTCCACCACGCTGGCCCAATGCGAATTGGCAGACTTCACACCCGCAGAGAATTAAGAAAATTCTCTGGTATGCCGGTTTCCTCACGATGTTTTCCTTCACCGTTTGAGACACGTGATATTTAATTTCTTAAAATGCACACAACTGAAAAGTTGGAGGTGCATGCCCCGGACCGGATTCGAACCCACACCCTCCGGAATCGGAGGCAGAGGTCATATCCACTGGGCTATCACGACTCTCTGCATGCTAACTGCTACCTATTTAGGAATTTTATCCCATTGTCCTATCTATATTTGATATGTACGTATGAATCTCTGTACGCAGCGTAGCCAACATATGAAGCCGACCACATATTAATGAGGCAAAGTACATTAGGTCTCCGGGGGACCGGGTGCGGTTTGGGCTATTGTTGCCTCCATAGCCCACCATAGACCACCATAGACCGCCATAGATTGCCATAGACCGCCACCAACAGGCACCAACCGCAAAGATTATCCACTCGTAGAGCTTTAGGCTATGCATTTATGAATGAACATCATTGACACTAGTATTTACTTACGGCTTCGTTTGGTCTAGAATTAAAAATTTAAATAATTTCCATTCTTTGGTATCTTTCGTATCGAATCTTTTGTGATTTTATAAAAACCTGGTTGACTTTGTTGCAGGCTCTTCTCGGACCAAGGTGCGTTTGGAACCTTTAACCGTTTCCCTTGTACTTTGTTTGACGCTTTTGTTTGTTTGTTACTTTGTTTGACGCGACGGCTTTAATTTTATGATAACCATCTAGTTAGCAAATAACCCAGAATAGTACTAAAAAAATGAGTATCATTTTTAAATAAATAAATCATCATTATCAACCATATTCGGCTCACTGCTGAGCCCGAATCTCCTCTCAGAATGAGAGTCAATAGTCCACCACCGGATTGGCAGACTTCGCATACGCAGAGAATTAAAAAAAAATCTGGTATGCAGGTTTCCTCACAATGTTTTCCTTCACCGTTTGAGACACTGATATTTAATTTTTTAAAATGCGCACAACTGAAAAGTGTGAGGTGCATGCCCCGGACCGGATTCGACCCACACCCTCCGGAATCGGAGGCAGAGGTTATATCCACTGTGCTATCACGGCTCTTAAATAAATAAATGTAGTTTATCAATAGTTCTGAATCACAATTCCAGATTAAATATACCTTGGTACACGATAAATTGAAACAAGATTTGCACCGAATATTAAGCGCTAGCTTTAGTTGAATAAAATCTAGATATTGCTCGGTAGGTTGAAATTGAAACGGGTCGCGATCCGGAAATATCCGGATTCCGGGCTGGCAGCGGTGCGGCGACGACATAAATTGTACTTGCAAAAGACTACGCTTAAGCGAACAATGCGAAGGTTTTTGGGAGACTTTTGACATTATTTTTTTTAATGACAATTTATATTTCTTGACGGCCTCCGTGGCGCAGTGGTATGCGCGCTGGATTTACAAGACGGAGGTCCTGGGTTCATCCCCGGCTGAGCAGATTGAGATTTTCTTAATTTGTCCAGGACTGGCTGGTGGGTGGCTTCGGCCGCGGCTAGTTACCACCCTACCGGCAAAGACGTACCGCCAAGCTATCTAGCGTTCCGATACGATGCCGTGTAGAAACCGAAAGGGGCGTGGATTTTCATCCTCCTCCTTACAAGTTAGCCCGCTTCCATCTTAGACTGCATCATCACTTACCATCAGGTGAGATTGTAGTCAAGGGCTAACATGTAAAGAATAAAAAATAAAAAATTCAACTCAATTATTTCACCGCGGCTATGACGGGTGATAGAAGGGTTGGCTCATTTTTTCCGCAAAAGCTGGCTGTCCAGCGCGAAAAAGCTGACAGTATCCTTGCTACAATTCCACGTGGGCAAGATTTGTTTAGTTTTTAGGATAAATTAGCTTAAGTTCCTTTAAAATTGCTAATGCCCAATAAAAAAAAATTTGCTCACGACTGCGATAACTAATATTATGTAAAAATGCATTCCAAGATGGTAGCAGGCTAACTCTGGAGATGTACAAGTTAAATCTTCTGAGAACTTTTACACAGTATGTTATTGGAACGCTAGTATCCGTTGAAACGTAACAATAATTGTTGGTGGTGTCGCAAAAAGTCAAGCTGTTCCTGAGCTTTCATCAAAATCACAACTTAATTCCTCGGACATGTATAATAAAAACTTGCATGATGGAATATTCCTCCTTTATAGATTTTCATGCAGTTTTCACAAATGGATGATTTATGATGATTTGGATATAGTTTGTCGAGGTTTGTAATACCGTGGTAATATAACGATAATTGTTGGAAACGTCGGAAAAAGTCGAGCCGTTCGTGAGCTTTTGTTAAAAACACAGTCAAAAACAGGCATAATGGTGAAAAATTCCTCATTTATAGATCTACTATAAATGTGGCTATATTTTTATTTATCTTTTAGGAATAACTTACTGACACTAACAATGAAAGTTTTCAACAATTTCCTCTCGGGCGAAGTTACAGGCGTTTGTTATCGTAAAATATCATATAAACAATACCTATTGCTAATAAAAAAGCTAACAACAAAGACGTTAATAAGCCGCTGAACAATAAAAATGTAAATTCCCAAGTTCAAAGCACCCACTACAATATTCCCCACCAACGGTTACGACTTCCTCAACGGTTCGGCGAATAGATCAATAGACTCAAAGGGACCGCAAACCGATAGTATTGTGGGGTATTATGTTGTATGGTAACATTCTAATGCTTTTCAACAATTTCTAGAGCCTTCTCTTATGGCGACATTTCACGACAAATGAGGTCGTTTTCATAATCCCAATTCGATAAGTATTTTGTTTACTATCATTTTACGCAAACGCGATTGAATTAAACTTATTTAATAAGAAATTTTGCAATAAATAATATTTAGGTATTATAAAAATAAATTACAACTAAAGTTTCAGTCGAGACCGGCGATTGATCTGAATTGACTAATTGTAACTACAATCCGCAATCTATCTGTTACGTTTTATAAGTAAAACCAGCAGTGCCTAGTGTGTTGACTGTTTGAGAAGACTACCACCGCTTTGGAAGGCAGAACCTATTGAGAAAACATAGCCAGGAGTTCAGTAAGGCCAGTTTATATAATCGGAAGGATAGAATAACACGTAGTTCGATGCGAAGTGGTCATTCCAGCTTCTTTCTGCCCATTACTTCTTTAAGTTAGTGACTCCGAGTGATGTCGGTTAAGAGCCGTGATAGCTAAGTGGATTTGACCTCTGCCTCCGATTCCGAAGGATGTAGGTTCGAATGCGGTTCGGGGCATACACCTCCAACTTTTCAGTTGTGTGCGTTTTAAGAAATTAAATATCACGTGTCTCAAACGGTGAAAGAAAAACGTCGTGAGGAAACCTACCAGAGATTTTTCTTAATTCTCTGCGTGTGTGAAGTCTGCCAATCCGCATTGGGCGTAGTGGATTATATGTCTTATCCTCTCTGATTCTGAAAGGCGACTTGAGCTCACCAGTAAGCTGAATATGGGTTGATAATGATATGTAAGTAATTCTGCAGATGACTCTGAACCATCTTATGAGGCCCATTATTGGCGACCATGGGATCCATAAGCCTTGTTGATTGATATAAGAAATATACATTTTTGCTAGGAGTATCTACTTATATTTTGGGCAAGATTGAGGATTACAAAAAAACGACCAATCTTTCTAAAAAAATCACTTCATAAATATATAAAATTTCTAAAACTTTTCGATACCTTCACGAGTACCTATCGGTAACACTAACAATAGTACAATAAAGAAATTGATTAATGCACCAAAAGAAATTGATACCGACCAAACACAGACAAGCTTTGTTCTTTCAGATAACGACAAAGATTAGTTACCTTCCATTTACGTTTTCGTATCTCCGCAGAGTATTTTGTTGAAGAAACGTGACACCCGGAACGGTGACAAACAGTATAAGTAATATTTACGTAAAGCTAATACCTAAATAACAGTAATCCACATCAAATGATTATAAACTCTGAAACCATAGAAATAGAGTTTATAATCCCTTTTGTCTCAGTCTCCCCTGCGAACGCGGTATAAGTTACGATTTTTCTTTCTAATTCCCCGACACGCGACACCTGTGGCCAGTGTCGAATATTATTTTCCTCGTTAACTCGATGTCGGGAACTCGATACTAATAATCGAGACCGAATATCGATTTCGGAAACCTTAGAAAATGGACAAGGGACATTTTTCGTCCGACAGCTGATAGTTTTGATATTTGCGGTCGATGAACTGATGTGTTTGTTAATTACGTCACTATTAATTAAATACGATTAACTGACTTGTCCCGGTTTCGTACACGGGAGCGAACAAAGTAACAAAATTTGTTTTGTTGTTAGCACCGCACACACATCAGGCAGGTAGAACATAATATGATGGTATCTAACGCCTTATAGTTAAGTGGGTTATATTTTAAGTCGACTGTTTTTTTTTAATTATAAATGAATTCAAGTTGGCACGATTTAAGATAATACTACGAAGAAGTTCATGAAATAGGTACTTTATGTCACGAGAATTAAAAAATAAAAATATAGACGATGTTAAAACCTATAGGTAAATAATAAAAACATGGGAAAAAAAAATCGTTACATTTGTATGTACATGGTACATACTTAGAATAGAATAGAAATCATTTATTTGTTAGCACAACACATAACTGCATAATAACTTAAAACTACCTAATACATTTATATTTTAGTAATACTAGAAAATGTGTTGTGCCAATAAAATGGACCTGACTCAGCTAAAATTGTTGTGTCTTACTTAAATATTTCATGGTCATTATCTCTCTAAGCTAGCAAATTCGCTTCCGAGTAGGTTACCTCAAAATACTGAAGAAGACAGAACAGAGACTATTAAACTCATTAAAATAGGCTCATGTTCATATATCGTATTCCACACACACAAATCATTTGTGTCATCATCATCATCATCATCATCATATCAGCCGATGGACGTCCACTGCAGGACATAGGCCTTTTGTAGGGACTTCCAAACATCACGATACTGAGCCGCCTGCATCCAGCGAATCCCTGCGACTCGCTTGATGTCGTCAGTCCACCTGGTGGGGGGTCGGCCAACACTGCGCTTACTAGTGCGGGGTCGCCATTCCAGCACTTTGGGACCCCAACGTCCATCGGCTCTTCGAACTATGTGCCCCGCCCATTGCCACTTCAGCTTCGCAACTCGTTGAGCTATGTCGGTGACTTTGGTTCTTCTGCGGATCTCTTCATTTCTGATTCGATCACGCAGAGATACTCCTAACATAGCTCGTTCCATCGCCCGCTGTGTGACTCTGAGCCTTCTTATGAGGCCCATAGTTAGCGACCAAGTCTCGGAACCATAGGTCATCACTGGCAACACGCACTGTTCGAAGACTTTCGTCTTCAGGCACTGAGGAATTTCGGACGAAAAGATGTCGCGAAGCTTCCCGAATGCAGCCCATCCGAGTTGGATTCGACGGTTCACCTCTTTCTCGAAATTGGACCTACCTAACTGGATCATATGTCCTAGGTATACGTATTCGTCTACAATTTCGAGTGCAGCGTTCTCAACTATAACTGGGTGGAGCGATACATGAGCATTACACATTACAACCTTTGTAGATGGACCAACAAACTGAATCATTTGTGTGTGTTGACCAAATTCAATACAATCAAAATTAAATTTTGAAATCTCCGGTAGGAATGCCACAGCTGGTTTTCCGCCATTCCCGCGTAATGCACGAGTTTAAGGACGGTCGGAAGATTAAAGGTGACTTTAAATCCGGTGGGGCCACAACAATGGCGGGACCGTACTGAGGTAACATATATTGGAAAAGTTCTCCTTGATACTGTTGGTACAAGTTATAGGTGAATGACGTTTATTTAAAGGAAGGCAGAATTTTGAAGAAGTTCGTTATACAATTTAAATTATGTACCTACCTAATATATTGTACCTAATATCTTGTACTCATTTTACACAAAAATTACTTACAGATTTTTAGAAATGTTCTGTATAAAATTTAATGCATTTTAACTCAAAAGGAAAATACGGAATATTAATACTATTCTATTCTATTTTATTTATATATTTACATATAATTATATACTTATACTCCGGTCTTACAGCCTTTGAAGCTACGAAAAATCAAAATTATACCAAACATAAACGTCCAAGTAACTTGAGAAATATACTTTTTTAACTTATTTTACGTTTATGCCGAAAAAAAGTTCGACACTCTCAAGGAAATCAAAATTCAAATATTTTCCGTTGACCTAGAACTATCTGTAAATTATTTCTGAAATCTATTATTAACATTGAAATATTAAATTGAACGTTAAAATCTTATTTTTAATTAAATTTCAAATCAATTTAATTTAAATTATACCCGAATGTACATTGAGTGTATAAATTGTATTAATTAGGTATATTATCTTAAGTATTAACAACGCCCTGACAGAGTAACAAAGACAAATATATTAGTACGTGTATGAATGCTACCTAAATAAATAAATAAATAAATACTATAAAAATTAGCAACTAATATCGTCTACAAGTACCTTATACGGAACCCTCGGTGGGCTTATCGGACTCACATCTCTCCGCTTTTAATAATAGTAGATTCTCTTATAAATTGTACCACAAGCGAAGTATGCAAGGAATGGCCTCTAAGCAGTCGCAGAGGCAGAGGCACATACCTGGCACGAGCACGGGCCTCGGACGCCTCTGTCCAAACTCAGATCATTTCAACTATTTCGACTACTTCCTTCATTGTTGCATAATTTGAATTGTACTGGACGAAGCGTTTATTGTGCAATGTCTTAGAGATAGAAAATCAATTCAGATACAATTTTTTTTTTATTCTTTACAAGTTAGCCTTTGACTACAATCTCACCTGATGGTAAGTGATGATGCAAGATGGAAGCGGGGTAACTTTTTAGGAGGAGGATGAAAATCCACACCCCTTTCGGTTTCTACACGGCATCGTACCGGAACGCTAAATCGCTTGGCGGTACGTCTTTGCCGGTAGGGTGGTAACTAGCCATGGCCGAAGCCTCCCACCAGCCAAACCTGGACAAATTAAGAAAATCACAATCTGCCCAGCCGGGGATCGAACCCAGGACCTCCGTTTTGTAAATCCACCGCGCATACCACTGCGCCACGGAGGCCGTCAAAATGTAATGTAATGCAGATACAAAAAATAAATATTGCACTTAAAGCTTTTTCCATAACATAGATAATTTAATCCGTAATATTTAAAAAAAAACAATGTATAAAAATCCTTATTACATTAGCTACAACATTGAAAATCTGATTTAAAATAGAATAAATTAAAAATCTAAAATAATATGAACCCTACTGTTTTTGTAAGTAAACAAATTAGTTTTAATATGTGAAGTATCAAAATAAAGTGGAAGATATCACTTGAATTTATTTCATCAATAGTGATGTCCTGTAGATATAAAATTTTCACGTTGTTTACCCGTATTAAACATGTATTCTAATGGTATTTAGGACACTGTATTCTGGCGGGTTTATTTTTCTATAACTAAAGTAAATTTCGAAAAGCATGCTAGGAATAAATCTATGTGTTAAGTAGGTATGCGATGCCGTGTTTCCGTTAACTTTAAGCTAAAAACTCATGCACCTATAATTTTTAACTTGGCAAACATAACCACGCCGGTAGTACTTTCCCTTACGAGCTCTTTTTACTAATAGCTCTACTCAGGGCCGGCCCGCCCATACGGCAAATCCTAGAGGGCGCCTAAATGATAAAGAACGTAGGTCATTCCTGAGTATGGTCGAGATATTAATGTTCCATACCTACTTTGCACTCACAATTGATATAGGTATATAATTATTATTAGGAGCAAACAGGAGAGGCGCCATAATTGGATCTCGCTCCATTCTAAAATTTACTTCGGGCCGGCGCTGGCTCTACTACCAAAAACTAGTAACTCTTAACAAAATTTTAGTATCAAATGTAACACTGCACCAGTAATCACTTAGCATAGTAATGCGCAATGCCCTATTTGGCGGTCTGCCAAAAATATCCTTCGCAGGACCCTATTACGTGAACGAGATATAAAATATCGCCGCTGCACCGTTTTGTCGCAACTGAAATCCCGGATACGTGGGCAGTATGTCTTGCTGCCGCAGTGGCCTTCTACTATTTCTTATCTAACTTTTGTTGAATGTAAAATGGAAATAGGGGAGTAAATCTTTACATACATTAATTCAAATTAGTCGCATAATAGCACACTTATTGGTGTTACATAGGTCTACACTTATATTATAATTATAATGCGCGAACTTAAAATTTAGTGTGAAAAGTTAGTCTTACGCATTTTTTTTTCGTAGGTAGACATACTCGTAACAAATGCAAAAGATTCACATTTTTTTAAAATAAAATTATATACCTGGAAAATGAACGAACGTTAAATAATTGAATTATAGACTTTAGAACAATTGTAACAAAATAAAATTTTAAAGAATATATTTAATATTATTTATTAACTTTCTACAAAGGAAATTGTAACTAATACTCGCTTTGTTCACTGCTATAGTACAGTAGATGTAGATTTTGTATATAAATTGATAGCATGGGGGCAAAATCTTGCGACCGCCATATTTATCTGCTTTGCGAGTCATGTCACCTTAATGAATTATAATTATATCGAACGATAACACAATAGCACCATTTCTTACAACCAAGAAAATGCTCCGGAAGTTTCCAGATCAATTAAAAATTAATTAAACGCTCTGACCCAGTTTGGCAGTTCGCTCATCGAGTATTCTTGGCAGTTTGCAGTTTGGCGCACCTGACCACGGAGTACGAGAGGGTTCGCAGTTCAATTAGCTAACCAGTTAGACGGTAGCCATTTGTAATAATTTTGTAACCTTTTGACAAGGCCAACCTAGACCATGTTTTTGATGCTGCAATCAACGAATATATCATCAACCCATATTCGGCTCACTGATGAGCTTCAGTCTCCTCTCAGAATGGGAGGGGTTAGGCCAATAGTCTACCACGCTAGCCCAATGCGGATTGGCAGACTTCACACACGCAGAGAATTAAGAAATTCTCTTTTTCTTTTTAATTTAATTTCTTAAAATGCACACAACTGAAACGTTGGAGGTGAATGCCCCGGACCGGAATCGAACCCAATCCCTCCAGAATCGCAGGCAGAGGTTATATCCACTGGGCTATCACGGCACGAATATATACGATTAGATAATTATGTTTATAATAATATTATTATAAAAAATAAATAAACGTTAATAATAATTAATAACACTGCTATTTGCCAACAACTTCGGCAAAACAAAAAAAAATCTCACGGCTGCTTGCATCGACTATAAAAAGGCCTATGAATGGCGTTCAGTGCCATTCATGGTTCATGGAGGTCATGCGGTTTTACAAGTTCGATGCAAACTATGCTCTTTTCTTGCATGTTCTGCTCATGTATGAGGCAGTGGATGACAGCCTTCGTCATCCAGGCGCGAAGAGTGTTCTGAATCGACTGAACTGATTAGACGAGGTATTTTCCAGGGCGAAAGTTTTAGGCCTATATAGTTTTGCTTAGCTTTTAATCCTCTCAGTACTTTACTGCGGGATTCAGGGCTAGGCTTTCGCCTTCGGAGGGGTGGTGATCTCACTTACTTTAAAATGTATGACCTCAAACTGTATGCATCAAAGCGTTCAGATCTAGTGTCATTGCTGAAGATTATTCAAACCTTTAGCAATGATGTAAAGATGGAATTTGGTGTAGGCAAGTGTATGGTTATCAATGTAGAGCGAGGCAGGATAGTGAGCTCCGAGAATAAATAGTTATTTCAGAAACTGTCATTCTCAGATCACTCCGTGAAGTACACCATGCTGGCCCAATGTGGATTGGCAGACTTCAGAATTAAGTAAATTGTCAAGTATGCAGGTTTCCTTCACCGTTTGAGATACGTAATATTTAATTTCTTGAAATACACACAACTGAGAAATTGAAAGTGCATCCCGGACCGGATTTGAACCTACGCCCGAATGGAAGGCAGAGGTTACATCCACTGTGCCAACACGACTCTATTGTACTATTAGTAAGATTATGTTAGTAGAATATAAAGTAGTTGTAACCCACCAAGGCGCTCGAATCACGCGAAAATTCGCGTTCATTTTGCGTATGGCCTACCGCGCGACATTGTTTTGCTTTTAGTTAATATTCTGGATGCGGGTAGTTGTTAATACGGATATGGGCCCACATTCGCCATGTTATCCGAATAATGGGTATACACGTCGTTTGCGGGAAGATTATACTCGTAGCCGAGGAAAATTCAAAGGCGAAGCCTTATATGAGTTTCCTCACTGAACATAGTGTTTTGCACTATAAACTCGATACACTAATTTCCCCAAATGTGGGCTTCTGTTAAGAATTTCTTTGAATTTTTTCCAAGAGAGTGTTAGTAGCAGCTTGATTGTGAACTTTAAAATTGGAAGCTGTTTAATAAAAGTTTAAACTGTTTAACTTATTGTTAAAACTTATGCTTAACTTTTGGTTTATAGACCGACGTTGAAATTTAAAATTCCGTTGACCTAAATTATTTATCGAGTACAATAATGTTCTACGTGGATACTTTGGTAATAAATCATAAGTATTGTAATATGTAACTAATAAAAAGTTGTTAAAACAAATACAAGCCATTAAAATATTTTTTCTTATAAATATTTCTATTTACTGTAATTATTATTAAAGATGATCGCACATTAAGCAGCTAAAACTCAAAAGCTTATTACAAAAGGATTTAAACGTACCAATTTAAAATTAAATTACGAAACAAAAGAATTTATCGGTTAATTTCCAAAATTACCTTTCTTGAAGAGCCTTTCCTGTAAATCCATTAAGGCTCATCATAATTAATTTACGTTGAACCAAAATGTCTTCACCTTTCGGGGCCGTAACAAAGTGCCCCATCAATCGTGGGGCCATTGTTGCCAAACTTGAAGCCCCCTGGAACTTATAAATCGATGTAAACTCGAAGAAATTGTAACTTCATCACTCGAAACTTGTTTTATTGTTCCAACATTTCGCGATTTACGGCGGGATTACATTGACAACACCAATGCACGGATGATAAATAAATGAAAATAACAAGATTATAAACGAAAACATAACTAGGGTGTAGATAGGGGTGAAATTCAATGAGATAGAGTGATACATACATAAATTATTATCCTGTGGATCTGAAGGAGAAATTTACATTTCATTTCAACATTGCAGTCTGAACTGAGACAGTGTCGATTACTAACTCTATGTTTACCCGTGCATAAGACAAAATTTTATAAACATTCTTTCGTTGTGCAAGCCGTTAAGTTATGGAATGCTCTCCCTTTGAACATACGGCAATCAAAGACACTGGACATTTTTAAAAATGCCGTTAAGACTCACTATCTGGTGCAGTAAAGACGATCCTTACCTATTATTTCTCTTCAATATAATGTATTTATTAGTACATTTTGATATGTATTTTATTCATTATTGTAGGTATTTGTGTAATATTGTTTATGTATTGGGATGTAAATTATTTGTATGTTTGTGTATTACTAATACTATGGGTTTGAGTTATTTTAAAGATAATTTATCTATGTATATCTTTGAATTTCACCCGTATTCTTAAATTAAGTTGTCTAATTTAAGAGAATGGCAGAAACGATCGCATCTCAAATGGCGACCGCATGTAACCCCGCCCTTAATTGAAAGTTTCTCAAGGGCTTTTCCAAGTTATATTAATTTGGGTTAAATACGTTTCATCTTTTGTACCGGAGTACAGTTTCAACTCTTCGGGCTTTAATTGGCTGATAATTGTATCGTTCTAAATTAAATTTCCTCGTAGGTAATACTCGAGATATTAGAACGCTTTTTATATTGCTTCTATTTTTCAGTAGCTCTCATCAATAACAACGCATATTTGGTTCACTATGGAGCACGACTCTCCTCTCAGAATGAGAGGTGTTAGGCTAGTAGTCCACCACGCTGGCCCAATGCGGATTGGCAGACTATACATATAGAGAATTAAGAATACTCTCAGGTATGTATGTTTCCTTACAATGATTTCGCTGTTTGAGATACGCGCGCGGTGGAATTACAAGTTGGAGGTAGGGAGTTCGATCCCCGGCTGGGCCGATTGAGGTTTTCTTAATTAGTCCAGATCTAGTTGGTGGGAGGCTGCGGTCGTGGCTAGTTACTACCAGCAAAGACGTTCCGCGAAGCTACTAACTTGTTTGGGGTAGGATGAAAATCCACACATCTTTCGGTTTCTACACGACATCCTGGAACGCTAAATTGCTTGGCGGTATGTCTTCGCCGGTAGGATGGTATTTAACCACGGCCAAAGCCTCTCACCAGCTACACCTGGACCAATTAAGGAAATACCTCAATCGGCCCAGCCGGAGATCGAACCCGAGACCTCCGTCTTGTAAATCCACTGCGCCACGGAAGCCGTCAGTACCTTACCTTACCTTATCAGCTCATCGGTCTCGAGGCGCCAGTATCCAGCGGCTTCCTGCAACCCACCTGATATCCTCGGTTCATGTAGTGGGGGGTCGACCAACACTGCGCTTGCCGGTGCGGGGTCACTATTCCCGCACCTTGGGACCCCAACGTCCATCGGCTTTTCGAACTACGTGGCCTGCCCATTGCCACTTCAGCTTCGCGACTCGCTGAGTGACTTTGAGTCTTCTAATAAGGCCCATAGTCAGCGACCAAGTCTCGGATCCGTAGGTCATCACTATCAACGCACGCACGCACTGTTCGAAGACTTTCGTCTTCGAACTACTGACGTAGACGAAAGACGTCAGTACCTACTTGAAATAAAATAATTTTATTATAATATAGAAAAAAAAACTGTAAAACATTCTAAAACAAAGCAGTGGTTAGAACATTTAACTCTTCACTGTATAAACAGATCGTGTAAATGTCTCCCTACTCCTTGTTACAATCCAAGACATTCTCCTAAAACAAATACCATCTAGGAAGACATTACCATGCATTTCCATGAGTTATGGCGCCGCTGCAACTCGGTTATGGCGGAATTAATGGCGTGTGAATAACAAATTAACATCAGAGTTTATCTTAATGTCCTTGCTTCCTTATTTCAGTGTTTAAAAAGTATGCATTTACATAATGTTGACTGAAACCTAATCAATAATAAGAGTTTTATTAGTATCTAAGCGTAATTTCATAACATTGAATAGAATTACTAAAAGTTGTAACGAAATGAAAGTAAAATACCTACCATGCTGCCTACACGAGTAGGTGAAAGTCTTTGAATCTTCATGTATTAATATCAAAGTTAATCTTCATGTTTTCAATGTCTTTCGGCTGGTGGCAGGCTTCAGCCGTGGCTAGTTACCACCCTACTGCCAAAGACGTACCGCCAAGCGATTTAGCGTTCCGGTACGATGTCGTGTAGAAACCGAAAGGGGTGTGTTTTCATCCTCCTCCTACCAAGTAAACCCGCTTCCATCTTAGACTGCATCATCAATTACCATCAGGTGAGATTGTAGTCAAGGCTAACTTGTAAATAATAAAAAAAAAATGAAAAATAGTTGCCATTATTTTCTCTGTTTCATGACGTCACGTACACCCGTAAACACTAAACCTTAACCAAACGGTTTGACAAAATTAGTACTTATTTAGTTTAACGTTTATTCCTTGACGTCACAAAATGGTCGTCAGCGTGTTAACGTTTAAAAATACACGATTTTTAAAAATATTTTGTATGAAAAAAGTTTTATTAATTAATATCAATATATTTCGGACCCTTATTCCATGCACTATACGAAAATAATATTGTTTATTTCAATTTGATATGACTCAACTACCCTAATGTACAAACATTATTGCAAACTGTACACGCAACATTCTATAAAGAATTGGGCGCTAACTCCAGTAAACAATCAACCACAAAACACTGAGACTGTCCCCTTGTTGTATTCTGGATGTAAGCCAAGGTTTGTGTATTCACTTAACACGTGACGCACCGCAATGCAGTGAAAACTGTATAGTGTTCGCGTTGTTATGTTACCACTTGACGCCTTCCGCACCTGTCCCCGCATTCTGTAAAGTTACAGCGATGTGACATCGCTCACAACTTCGTTGTTAGTGACATTTTGTTTTTGGCATCCTATAGAAATAAAGTTCAAATTGTAATAAAACTTGTTATAGGCGACGTTACATCGACGAGTATAAAATAGCGGAATCACACCGCTGATGTTAAGTGACAACTCAACCTACGACTGTACTAAGATGGAACTGACTCTTAAGATGGAAGCGGGCTAACTTGTTAGGAGGAGGATGAAAATCCACACCCCTGTCGGTTTCTACACGGCATTGTACCGGAACGCTAAATCGCTTGGCGGTACGTCTTTGTCGGTAGGGTGGTAACTAGCCACGGCCGAAGCCTCCCACCAGCCAGACCTGGACAAATTAAGAAAATCTCAATCTGCCCAGCCGGGGATCGAACCCAGGACCTCCGTCTTGTAAATCCACCGCGCATACCACTGCGCCACAGAGGCCGTCATAGTTGTACATTGGTATAGCTTGTTGCAATACTAAATTGCGCGTATTGGCATTGGCTGTAAATGCTTCGTTTGTCCAGTAATCCAATATTACAATAGATCACTCATACCTTAACTATCTCGTATAGAGGTTTGACTTTGCAACATGAGGTCCGAGGTTTAGGTCAGGCTATTAAAAAAATAGCTTCTCTTTCTTTCAAGAAATTCTTAATTAAAGTTCTTTGCCCTGAGTTGAGAAGTTAAAAATGCCTTGCAATTTAAAAAATATTAAATTCTAGGTTTAACAACAAATTACTCGAACTGGGAATCGAACTCAGGACGTTCTAAAATAAAATCTTTTTATTTTAGACACACAACAAAACTTTAGTAAACAACACTTTAATCCATACTAATCTTATAAAGAGTAAAAATTTTATTGTTTCTTTCCATTGAATAGGCTCTGAAATTATTGCACCGAATTGAAAAAATCTTTCACTATTGGAATCCTACATTATTCATAATAAACATACAACTAAATTTTATCTCCTTATTCCCACGGGAACGGGAACTACATGGGTAAAATCGCGGTTACTATTCCAAAATCTAAAAATCTTTGGTTTCCAATTTTCAGTATAATTCTACGCCGTGTAATAAACCAAAGTTTACAGTTATGGGTGTACTTTGGGTGAAACTTTGGACGGCCCATGTTTAACATGGGTATTATTTATTTACACCCTATTCCGAGCGGGGTTTGATTGACTGCATTTTATATGCGATTGTTCATCCAATCGAATCGAAAATCGGCGTCGCCTGGGACGTAAAGTCAATGAATAAGTAGGAACTGTTTCGGTTATTATGACTTTTATAATTTTTTAAAATTTAGAACGAAATCAAATCAAAATCAAAAATCATTTATTTCAAGTAGGCTCAGTTTACAAGCACTTTTGACACGTCAGTTTTTGTAAAGATTCTAGCACAGGTTCGGAAGGCAGGTTCTGCTGAGAAAAAGCCGACAAGAAACTCAACAGTTGCTCTTTTTAAAAAATCATACAGTATTATAATTTACAATTGATGATAACATTACAATTTCTTATAGTTTTACTTTTTGTGTGAAGGTGGAAGCTGATCCAATGGCCTTCAAGCGCTTTTATCTCTAAGGAACTCATCAATGTTGTAAAAGAAAGAGCAAAATAATTTTACTTAGCCTTTATTAAGGAATAGGTAGGATAATTCGTAGAATTTGGAGTTTAACCATTTACTGAATAAACTATGCCTAATTTTGTAAATAGTGAAATTAAAATTAAAAACATATTTTTTATATCTGATTAAGTAGAATCAAAGTTTAATACTAAATAGGCAATAGACTTAGAATTATCATCAGACAAAACATTTTGCACACCCGTGTGTACACGCATCGCGTGATAGGTTAGTGCGATATCCAATGTATCCAATACAAGCACCAAAATGGAGTGTTTTCCCTAAGTTTAGGGTAAGGTACGTGACCTGTAGAGGGAGGAGTTACGGCCAAAGTTAGCGACATTCAAAATGTGGCCCGCGCTCGGCGTCTCGAAATCACGACGTAATGGGAGCGTAGCGACTTGGAACAAGTTTGTTGTTCGTGATTTGTTGTCAGTATATTGTATTTTGATAACATTTCTAAACTTGTGTTCAAGGATAGCAGCAGTATTGGTGTTAATTCGATTATACAGGGTGTTGCGTATTTGCCATAACTTCAAGGTGTTGATAAGTCCACTTATAGGAGCCGAACTGCATAATTATTTTTTTTTTAACGAAATAATAACTTTTTATGTTTTCTTACAAAGTAATTCAAATAATTTCGACTATCCATGTAACACACATCTTTATGTACCCTTGCATTTTAAAATACGTAATCGTAGTGGTAAGACTATCGATATCGACGAGATATTGTAACTGGCACTCCGCACTTCACTAGTAAGCTACTTCATGATATTTATCAATGAATAAGTTTCGATATGTCATAATATAAGGATGCAATATAAGAGACACAATTTAAGATCTATTCACAAAAGATTTTATTTCTCCGAAAATTTTTCATTTTAGAACACATGTTCCTTAGACATTTTTAATTAATTTTCCTTATATAACCCTAGAGTTATGAGAAATACTCTCGAGCACTCTGTATGCAAATCTGTGTTTCAAGATGTACGGAATGCCCTGCCAGATTTTGTTTACCCTATCACCAAGAATTTTTTTTCATTTTCCAGCCAAGGGTGAATAGTCATCTTCTAAGTCAACACATTCTACGAAATACTGCATCCTTGCTCTCCATTATAACAGTCAAGCGCTTTTGATAAGTAACAAAAAAAAGATAATTTCAAGATAAGCAAAAAACATTACTCACTGAAAGGGATTTCGCATATTATTCATCAAAGGGTCATCTGTAAAAAACTGTAAAAAATCCAACTTTAATCCATCAATCATATCCAGCCGATGGACGTCCACTGCAGGACATAAGCGGCATAGGCATTTTGTAGGGATTTCCAAACATCACGATTCCGAGAATCCCTGCGACTCGCTTGATGTCGTCAGTACATACACCTGGTGAAAGGTCGGAAAACACTGCGTTTTCTAGTGCGGGATCGCCTTGCCAGCGCCTTGGGACCCCAACGTCCATTGGCTCTTCCTCATTTCTTATCCCGCAAAGATACTCCGAGCATAGTTCGTTCCATAGCCCGCTGTGTGACTCTGAGCCTTAATATGCGACCCATAGTTAGCGAACAAGTCTAGGACTATTAGGTCATAATTGGCAACACGCACTGTTCGAAGACTTTTGTCTTCAAGCACTGAGGAATTTCGTACAAAAAGATATCGCGAAGTTACCCGAAGTAAACCGCCGAAAATGGATTACTTCTTTCTCGAAATTGGACCTGGAACTGAACCATATATCCTAGTTACATGTATTCGTCTACAACTTACTAACCTAATAATTCTATCAATGTTATTAAAATAATTTACAAACAACAACTTTTTGTTACATAAGCCTTAGTGTTGGTACACTGAGGCGTTTGAACAAAATCGTAGCTCCTCGCCGCGCTCTCAACAAAGGCTTGCGGCGTAATACCGCGACGAACGGTGGAATTATATCAAATTTATTGCTTACTTTGTTTCCTCTATTGGACGCCCTTTGAAATTGTAAACGGTACGACCCCCTCTTGCCGTTATTCTACCACTTTACTGTGTTCTGGGAAATTCATCAAACGCTTTCATTGCTTCAGTTACTTTCTTCGACATGTATTTCATTCATTTTAGTACAGATTTTTTGTTTTTTTTAGATAACCAAAATGAATAAAGCCACTGACATATATGTATCTTTAACTATTTGCTAATATCCGTCGGATTATTTTAATATACCTAGTATTAGAAGACAATACAATTATTGTCTCGTTTTTTGTACTATAAATTATTTTCTGCTTCTGCTTTCCATTACATTTTTGACCGCGGGAGGAGGAGGAATTGAAGGACGAGGACTTTAGCATCATAAATTAATATACACCTGTTGTTACCAACAAATATCCTCAAGTATTAAAAAATTCTCAGCAACATTTTGTGACGTGACAACGTCTTAAAAATTGGTTTGCCGGGTGACACTTCAAGAAACTGCGTTACGCTCCGCTCACGTTATGCGCTCACAATGAGAGCGAGTGATTAAAATTTGTTAATATGAAATTCAGTGCGAGATTCTTTGTATAAATTAATGTTTTAAATATAATTCTTTGTATAAATAAATGTTTTAAATTGTTACTATTATTTCATCCTTCTTCCTACTATACGAATGAATATTCACATTAAAATTATTTTACCACTCAAAGTCGTTGTCACGTAAAACTTTCGCCCGTATACCGACTTTACAGGCAACCAATTTTTTCTTATTTTCAAAGACCGGCAGACTATAATGAAGACGATGTGCATAATAATCCCTTTCAAGTCTGTAAACCCCTTCGTCATTAAAACAACTTTCTCTTCTAATCAATCTCGAAGACAGTTATTAATTTCTCTGCAAAATCACCTTCGGGACTGAAGCAAAAAGACTTATCCCATCAAGCCACGTTGCAGTTTTTGCCAACCCCTACCATAGTTTCACGACGAGTTTCACTTGGACCTAAGCTTAGCCATAACGTCAGATGTACGAGTAAGAACTGCCAATAATTTCTTAGGAAGCCCTTTTTTTGGGAATGTCTTTTGTAAAAATCTGACTCTTTTAGACGATCTTCATGATTTTTCATTTTCATTCAAATTTTAGTTAAAACATTAGTCTCAGGCCGTGATTGTGACTCAAGATCGAGGTATTCGTAAGTTCTTTCAAGAAGCCTATATCCAGCAATTGATTTCCATAGCTTGATAACATGATGATGTTGACTACTGACTGTGGTAAAAATATCAATAAACATTAGTTATCAATAACGGATTAATATTTTATCACTTTTACTTGTATTTGCTATAGATTAGTAAATATTTACTTAATAAAGGGCTTGAAATATACATACATGTTCTTTCATGCACATATTTATATTTGGTTTCCGAATATAACTTCTGAAATTAATTATATATTATTTCGTCTGAAATTTGGATAAACAAACTCGAATAAAACATGACCAATAGATATTTAAATCAATATCGAGTACAACTAGTAGTGGAATCTTAATCCGCTGTCAGCACGGCTGGCCCGGGGACTGAGGAACTCATTAACGGTGAAATAAAAAGGCTTTATTGCATATTTTTGTTTGATGTCAGGGTTTACCGACTTGAGGTATTTTGGCAAACGGAAATTTGAAACATGTACACATGTATGTTTTCTTTTTTCGATTCTTTCATGTTTTCTGTAAATATTCAGTCCACTGTAATTAAGTCGTTCTAGTTTTTGTTTCTATGAAGAAAACAAATATTTTTCAACTTTACAGCCAATGCAGCACTGCTATATTACAGAATGCAAAATAGTCTTTATATTAATCTGCATTAAACTTAAAAGTATACCTACAGTATAATTATAAAATAAAATTCAACCAATTAGGGACTAATTTATAACATTTTTTGTTTTTTGTTTGATGGAAGATAAAATAGGCTATTTAATTTTAAAAAGGGAAATTTAATCGTCCATTATTCAATAATAAGAAGTGGTTTCCTCACTCCGCTTTTAAAATAAAAGAACTTTATAATCGAAGCTTTATACGAAAGTATAGGATCCTTTATTATTCGATTTTATATCCCGTTCAGTTTTAATGGCCTTTTTATCTTATGGATCCAATTCATTACACTTTTATGGTATTTTGGCTTCGGCAAGGCTTCTTTTGATAAGTGTACTTTCAAAGCGATTCCTTGGACATCAAAAGAGATTTATTTGACTGCGTATACTCGTATTATAGATTTGAACATATTCGTATACTAAGACATCTTTGAAGGGTATTAGGGATTTTGACGGCCTCCGTGGCGCAGTGGTATGCGCGGTGGATTTACAAGACGGAGGTTCTGGGTTCGATCCCCGGCTGGGCAGATTGAGATTTTCTTAATTTGTCCAGGTCTGGCTGGTGGGAGGCTTCGGCCGTGGCTAGTTACCACCCTAACAGCAAAGACTTACCGCCAAGCGATTTAGCGTTCCGGTACGATGCCGTGTAGAAACCGAAAGGGGTGTGGATTTTCATCCTCCTCCTAACAAGTTAGCCCGCTTCTATCTTAGACTGCATCATCACTTACCATCAGGTGAGATTGTAGTCAAGGGCTAACTTGTAAAGAATAAAAAAAAAAATAGTTGTTTTAGTTTATGTTGTGTAATTTTGTGCATGTCTACTAGATGGCAACACAAAGTATCCTTCAAAGATGTATGTATGCATGTACTAACGCATCAAATTTATTAAGTTTAAAAGATTCCATAGTCAATAAAGAATCATTTTGCCATATTCCAACGATATTCTAAGAAGAGACTTTACTCAAGTCCTAAAGACTTAAAGTTATCTTAATAAGTTCCTAAGCCTAAGGTTGCCTGGAAGAGATCGCTTTTAAGCGATAAGGCCGCCTTTTGTATTCTACTTTTTCTTATGTTTCTGTTTTGCTTGTTTTCTTTTATTTATTGTGGTGTACAAATAAAGAGTATTAAATAAATAAATAAAGACATGAATTTACTTCAAGGATTCTTCTAACAAACAGTACCTCTGACTTACTCCGAGTAACATCTTACGAGTAGGCCCGTTTACCTCAGCTGCGAGTATTTGGGTCACATTCCTCCAAAGCGCAGGTACAGAGACTTCAGGGAGGCTGTTTTAAGGCATTCTGTCCGGAATTCCTCCCAAAATATTATTGACCGGCGGAATTATTTTCGGAATCCTAATAAATTGGGAGCAATTTTACGTAAATGGGTTCTTGTGGAAGCTTTTGCTCACTTTACGATCGGATATCGGACATTTGTCTGAAAGCTCGCTTACATAATTTTTGTGCGATACATTTGTTTTTATTAAGATATATTATTTTCACCTTTTTCATTTTGTATTAATAGTTAATAAGTTTAGGTTATGGTCAAATTTCTTATTACAAATCGTAGTCTTATGAAGTTCCAAATTAGTACTTTACAACAATTTTTTTTTATAGTTAAATGCAAACTGTTGTTGCTCTGTAATACTAGAAATATATTTTAGGTAAACTTAATTATAAATTTGATCCTTTATAATAATAATTTAAGAATGATCGTATATTTTACGGATTTTTCCTATAATTCTCATTTATGATTATTATTATATAAAGCTTCAGAATGCATTACCTACTATACGATATCTACTGTATATCAAGAAATAATAAGCTTAAGTCATCATATACTATTTAACTAATATCAACTGATAACATTTCATCGGATTGAAAGTTAAATAATATGGATCGGATCGAATTATCTGGTTATCTATCGGATAGCTTAAAATCTCCCAAACGGTAGAATCGCAAAGGGCGGATGCTCCGCGCCTGTAATTTGTACTGAAGCCTGTTTATAAAGAAAATTCCGAGAGGATTACGAATATTTGTCACATTTTGTTCTCCCAAGTTATTTTGCTTGGGTAAAGGTAAAGTATGCCTTTGAGGTAATAAAATACCTGAAGATAAATTACGCGGTGTAAAGATGCTTGGCCCTGCTATAAATGAATTCTTTTTTATAACCAATTCTTTTGATCGCCTAGTGTAATTGCAAATTTGTTGTCTCTTTGATTGTTTTATTGCGGGATGCGAGAATCCCGCCAATTCGCATTGGGCCAGTGTGGTAGACTAATACCTAACCCCTCTCATTCTGAGAGGAGACTCGAGCTCAGCAGTGAGCCGAATATGGGTTGATAACGATAACAATAATATCTATTATTTATACGTTTTAGAGCAATATTCTTGTTTTGAATATTTCCATACTAATATTATTAATGCGAAAGTAAGTCTGTCTGTCTGTCTGTTACCTTTTGACTGTCATACCGCGTAACAGATTTGGATGTAATTTGGTACAGAGATAAACTTGGAGCAGAACATTTATCCCGGAAAAGTCCAAGATTCACGCGGGATTATAAAAAATACAATTTTACGCGAACCAAGTCGCGGGAATCTACTAATAGACAAATAGTTGTCTTTTCTTCGTATTTAGGTCAAGCTTTACCTGCAATGACCTACGTAATTGTGAACTATTAGTACGGCATGCACGTTACTATATTAAAACTTAACTAGGACATGTAGGGAAAGAAACAGGACAAAATAAAGTATGATTTCAAATTTGTACTTTAAGTAGACGGGATTAGGTCCACACTTCAACGGCAAAATTAAAATAAATACCAAAGAAGGTTGTGCTACATCTTGCATTTAGTCGAACTTAGTCTTGTACACACTGCTCTGAAGTCGATCGAGCCTTAATAAGCGGATTAATAATATTATTTTAATTTCTAAATTCGAAAGTAGATGGTCTATTTCAGGTCCACTCTTGTACCCCGTACCATTAAAATTTAAAAAATACAAGAATTTTATTAAAATTTAAATATGTGAATAAATCTAACTAAATAAAAATAAATTAAAAAAGAAGTTTTTGAGTTATATCAAGATGGCGTCTATAAAGCAACTGTCATAGTTGCTTTATGGGCGCCATCTTGATATACACATTGCATAATATGACATGACATTTGACAGCAAACGTCAAATCGACTATAGCATTGAAAACGTCATCAATCCGCCATTTCTTGGGAGAGAATTAATATTATTTCAAAAGAATTAAAGTAAATTCGTAGATTTGTACAATCAAAAATAGTTAAAAAAATATTTTACTTTATTTTCGCCTGGGTACAATGACTGATCCTGGGCTCCATGCAATTTTAGACCATCTCCTTTGTGATTATATAATCTTCGACTTTCCTAAAAAAGACTCGTCGTTTTTTGTTAGCACATGCTTCCATAAAATCATTGAGGGTTTTTTGAAACCTGTTACCTCCCAATACCTACTTATAGGTGTTAAACCCACTACATTGCAACAAAGCGAGTTGTCGGGTTGGCGTTGCCTCATACCTTAACGTGCTCTCTAACGTGGTCGATCCCCCACTATCAACTGAAGACATCCAAAATTAACGTTCGTTCGTAACGTAAGTTCGAACTTAAATTTTAAGTTTTGGAATAATTATTATCACTATTATCTTAAAATATTATTCGTTTCGAAAGTGCCTGTAAACTAAGCCTAATTGAAATAAATGAATACCTACTGACTACTACTACTAGTAAGAAACCACGCTATGCTCGATTACTCGTATGTTCTTGTTGTTGTCGAAGTTCGATGTTCTACGAATCCGTGTGTCAGAATGAAGGCTGCACCTAATTTCAGTTTACGGACGGGCTTAAGACCAGCAGGTACGGGTAACACACGTTACACCGATGTTATATACGACGAGTACGTCAGATATATCACATGGACAAATACGGGTGACCGCGGGTGCCTTTTGTAATCTATCTATCCAGCATCTAAGCTAAAATCTACCTCTATAATATTGTTAATGACTTTGTTGATGAATAAAAACAACTTCGATTTTTGCAGCAGTTGTAATAATTCTTCTTTTACATTTTTTGGTAAGTAAAGGCAGACATTTTGGTGAAAAAATTTGACAATGAATTACGACGCGTGCACCGAAATGACAAGACAGAATCGCGCGGGCACAGATTAATACTTCACAACTTCACAGACCCATAATACATGTAATGTCAGTTAGACGGAATTTTGAATGCCACCAACATAGAGCGCGAGCGCGAGCGCAAATATATAGAGGTAGATGATACATAAGACGAAAAAACGGTACTTTTCCAGATTAAATAAAACCAAGGAAAGAAGAAAAAAATGTTTATTATTTCAATATTTCTTTAACTTAAGTGTTAATAGTGGCAAATAGTTTTGAGTCACGATGAAAGTAGAGCGGAAATCGAACTCTCCTCTCTGTTTTCAGTCCAACCCCCGCGGAGCTTATGCTTCTCTTGTTTACAAACCCTCATATCACAGCGTACATTTAGGTGAAATAGAACGGATCCATCTACCGCAGCACATCCCACGTCGTCACTCCGGCGTGACACTGACACGACAGCGTGACGGATTGTCGAGCGAGTAACATAGACTGCATTTTATCTACTAACCAGCAAATGTCGCGCGGTTCCCACTCCCCTAGGAATACGGGATTAATATAATATAATCTATAGCACTCAGGGATAGTGTAGCTACCTAACAGTGAAACAAATTTTCAATTCAATTTCTCTTGTTTCACAAACCGTCATATCTTAGCGTACATTTAGGTGAAACAGAACGGATCCATCTATCGGATCCAATCTAAGATTGAAGCGGGCTAACTTGTTAGAAGTAGGATGAAATTCACACTCCTTTCGGTTTCTACGCGACATCGTCCCGGAACGCTAAATCGCTTGGCGGTACGTTCTTGTCGGTAGGGTGGTCAGTATCCACGGTCGAAGCCTTCCACCAGCTAAAAATAGCTAAATGTATTGCAAAGAAACAAAAAAATATATATCAAAGCCTGACTATCGAATGGGTAGTGACTCCAAAAACAGCATACAAATGTATGCAATAGACCTAACCAAGTACATACGGCCCCACGATTCACAAAATATATCAACAACATTCATGAAAAACTAACATCAAGCCTCTCTAGGTATATTCGGTTAGAAATATTCGTTTGATGGTTTATATAAATATTAAATCGAATAAACATAAACAAGGTACACTCGACTTTTTTTTAGTATTCAAGCCGAGCGTAGATTTTGCCGAAATAATTTTTAGTATTTGTATGAATTGCGCAGTTTGCAAGCCAAAATAAAAGCGTACTGTCAGGAACTCAAAAAAAAATATTTAACAAAAAATCTGATCAAGTTTAAGCCGGAATTTAGGAAGTGTTCCGTACTTATGTTAAGCAAGTATTTCATGCTCTCCGCAAAAATATTGTGGGATTCACATTTTCTTACATGACTTTGCAACTATTCAAAGCGAAATATAAGCGATATATGACCTCTGTCTCCGGTGTGGTATATCTCTGATTAATTTAACGCATTAATTATTGAGGCTGGCAATGTAAAAATTTGCAAGCAATGGCAATGTAAAAGTTTATACATTGCCTTTAAACAATATGTTAAGAGGTAAGGATCAATTTTCTGAAACTTTAATCAATAAAAGGCATAGTTTGTATATTATAACAATATAACAGCATAGGGAATTCAAAACATTTCACATACAGGTCACACATTGTCGGTCTAACGAGAAATTGACCAATACTACACTTTCAAATGCGAGGCTATGATAAGTTCAGCTTTGCGTCTCATTGAGCTATGTCAGTAACTTTTTCTGCTGATTTCCTTATATCTAGCTCGATCACGCAGATGATCCTCCGAGCATTTCTCGCTCCATCGCCCGCTCTTCTTACGAAGTCGACAGCTCATAGTAGGTCAATAATATTTGAGCTTTTACCAGCGTCACCTTTTTACCATCGCACTGCAAGACACCGGGTAGGTTTCCGTCCCTAACGCCCGAAATTAATAATGTATCTCCAATCTAAGATTTAAATCTTTCTTAGATTGTTGCCAATCGCCCGATCGATCTCTAATCTTCGTGCCAATATTAAAACTCTGCAATCGATCTGCAATCTAAATATTTTATTCTGACGGATCGCAAGCGGTCTTTTCCCTTCTTGTCGTTCCGTTCTTAGCACAGTGCTTAATTCAATAGTACTTTTTATTCAACGTTTTACAAAAGTAACAAATCTTCAAATTAAAAACGGAAAACCTACTTGAAATATGTTTTAAGCTAAATATGACTTTACATTTCAAAACACGTAAAAATCCATTTTATTATCAAATACGTACAAACACACTACACGAAAAACGCACTACTGAAAATGGAACGGAACGTTTTTGACAACTTGAACTGACGTTTTTTTAGTTTGAGTACAGAAGTTCGTTTTGTTATTGTGTCAAATCAATTTTTACCTCTGCTATGTGACGCCGCCACTTTTTACCAAATAGCGTGTGACGCGCATCTGTGACGATGCCACATTTTGCCAGATGACGTACTTATTTCATTTTAACCTTAAGAAGTTGTTTAAACCAATTTTTTCACGCTCTAACTTAAATAACATGTATTTTAATATATGTAAAAATGTAAGTATAATATATGTAATTTAAGTTAGAGGGTGAAAAAAATAGGTTTAACATAAAATTGAAAATTTAGAAAAACCCCCGAAGGTCATGTAATTATTAATTACACTCTCGATCAAGTCATCAATATTCTCTTTCAGTGTTGTTCCATTTGAGACCTCACTCGAGTTTGCAGACATTCGGTTATTCTTCCCCACTTTCACCCCCATAACTTTTAAACGGCTCAACCGATTTTCATTAAACATGTCTAAGAACACTCGCCCATAAGTCCTTTCATACTATCAAAATTGAAATCGTTTCATTCGTTCGGGAGCTATGTTGCCACAGACAGACAAACAGACACGTCAAATCACGTCACTATCACTGAATAATGAAATGACCATTTAAATTTTATAAACTTTCATTCAAAAATAATGCAATAATCCGAACAATTTCTCAGATTGCAATTTAAGATTGTTTACAGCGATCTATGGATATGTCAAAATGGTCGGATAGGTTATTGACACGCAAAACTTGACATTTTCATACAGAGGCCATCTCTAATCTGCGATCCGTCCTCCCAATGATAGATTGATTTTTAAAATTGCAAACTCTATACGAGGATAGCTTATTGCATGGCATGGCATGCTTTATGGATGATAATGATATATATATATATATAATTAAGAAATGGATTGATATATCAATTAGGATTGATTAGGATTGATACAATCGATTAGGATTGATTATTATTTCGGCCGTAAGTCATTGACATCCCTAGAACTTGTACGAAGCGATTTGTTTCTTCGTTTCTTATACCCATGGCCGGATCTCTCCCGAAGTCAGTATTTCCTAATTTTTATAACCTGGGCATCTAGAAGAGAGTGGCATCTTCTAGGCACGCGTGTTCTAACTTAGGCCATATTACCATGAGGTGAGATCATAGTCAAGCGCGAGCTCTTTCCTTATAAAAAAAATGGATGAGGAACCCTAAAAATCTAGTGATATGGCAGCTAAAATGCGAATCTATGAATTTTTCACTAGGTTTGAGCGGCTATTGTTTACGTGCGTGCGTTTGGTGCCGCCGCACGGATTTGTGCCGACATCATCTAATTCAATAAATGCTACAGTTGCACAGCTTTCACGCGTGGTTGCTCCACCTGGGTCAACTACTATAGTACGTACTTTAGGATTTTAGGGCTATTTGTAGGATAATTTGTGCTATAATTATGAAATACGGTCATAATTATAGCACAAATTATCCTACAAATATTATAAACGCGAAAGTTTGTATGGATGTTTGGATGTATATTTGAATGTTTGTTACTCTTTAACGCCACTACTACTAAAACGATTTGGCTAAAATTTGGAATGGAAAATGGATTTTACTCTGGGTTAACACATAGACTAATTTTTATCCCAAAAAAGCCCATGGTTTCCCGAGATTTGCGAAAACTGATGATTTTAATAATATGAATGTTTATTACTCTCTCATGCCTCGACTACTGAACCGAATTAGCTGAAATTTGGTATTGAGATATATTATAGCATGGATTAACGCATGGATATACTTTTTATCCCGAAGAAATCCATGGTTCCCGAGGGATTTGTGAAAAACTAAATTCCACGCGGACGAAGTCGCGGGCGTCCGCTAGTTATTTTAAACTATAGATATGTTACGCGCCTACAAAATCACCGCAATAAAAACTAGCAGACACCTGGGACTTCCTTTGCACTTCCAAAAAGTAAAGTTCCGCCTCTTTCTGACAGTTTCAATAATTATTGTCAAATTTCAACTAATTTACGAGACAAATTATATATTTAAATCTGCCTTATAAAATACTGTGATAAAAACTGTATGAAAATCCGTTAATATTTTTTGACAAACAGACGGACAGACGTGGTGAAGGACTTTATTATAATTTCATATATGCTTTATTATATATCATTTATGCATAGATATCATTGTGTATGTGCGTTAGAATTAAGTAACGACTTATTTTATCACCAATAACTTCACAATAAAGTAAATAAAAACTAATGTACTATTGCTTTAAAAACAACTTATAAATGATGAAAAATAAACAAGAGAAAACATTAATTCCATAGATTGTATGCCTTATTTATTATCATCAACGCCGAAATTCGGAATCCTGTTCGTAGTGGATGAGGGTATGAAATTCTGAATTAAAATGACAATTACACGAAAGACTCCAAATTAATTTCGGCACAAAAGCGCGCAGTATCAGGTGGGCGACGATGAATTATCAGCACACTTCAATGCTCTCGTGAAAATTAAATGACATCTAACGTGTGGTCCAAGTTATTATAAAATTATATATTTTTTTTTTTAATATCAGATAGTGCGAGTCTCAGCAGTGAGCCGAATAAGGGTTGATAATGAAAATGATGATTGTTCATATGACGATAATCTGGTTAAAGCTAAAACGGAAAGTGTATCAAAACACTTGGGAATACGGGAATAAAATAAAGCCTATTTTTGATAATGTATAGCTTTTTCTTGGTGAAAGAGTTTTTCAAATCGGTCTAGTACTTTTTAAGTCTATTCGTTACATAAAAAATGAATACTCTTTATTATTAAAGTAGATTACAAAATCTAATATTTTTCGAATTATTGTTCTTAATATTTTTATTCACTTATTTTTGAATGAAACGCGGAGAATTTTACTGTACGCAAAATTTAACAATATACAAAATAATAAGTATGAATTATTCAAAAATAATAAAATATTTTTTTTGTAAACTGTGAAACATTTTTAAGCGGATGTTCACGACTTTATGACATGGCTCTTTATTTCAGATAATATTTTCTTTACTTCCTGCCAATTTAAGTGAATCTAAACCTAAAGCTCAAGCTGTATTTGTACCCCGATTTATCGTTAGTTTGTAAATTTTACTTTGATAAATAAACAAACAAAGGGTCACATTGCCATTCATTAGTTAGGATTAACATCACACAAATTAAAGGCGAAAGTTTGTGTGTAAGTGTATATGTTTGTTCCTCCTTTGTGCTGCGGCTACTAAAGCAATTTGGCTGAAATTTCGAATGGAAATATATTTTATTCTGGACTAACTTATAGGCTACTTTCATCCCCGAAAAATCCATGATTCCCGCAGGATTATGAAAAATTTAGATTTTTCCGCGCTAGTCTGTAATAAAAACAAATGATCGCCTGCAACTTATAACTTGGACCACATACCAAACGTAATACAAGCACAAACGGAATTAAATGCACCGCCAAAATCCAACAATGGTTATATAATTAGACGTCATAATTTACTGGCGACGGAATGAGGGCACTCAGTATCTCCACCTGACTGCTGAAGTCTTTGGCTTTGTTGGCGTAATGAATACTTTACCAACTCAGGTAAGAGGTGCTTTCATTAAATTTTTGTTTGAGCTATTGGCTTCACATTTTGTTTATATGAAATAATAAATATACCTAGATTATATTAATGCTCAGAGTCAAACAGCGGGCGAAGGAATCAGATATGAGGAGATCCGCAGAAGAACCAAAGTCACCGACATAGCTCAACGAGTTGCCAACCTGAAGTGGCAATGGGCGGGGCACATAGATCGAAGAGCCGATGGACGTACAGGTGGCTCAGTATCGTGATGTTTGGAAGAAGGAAGAAGAAGAAGATGATGATGATGATGATGATGATGATATTTATTAATGCAAATACTTTTTAACTATTATTTACACTTTCTGAACATACAACTCAAAAATGAAGACAATATTTAGGTGTTATCTGTTAAAATAACATTCGTTATTTACAATGCGACTAAATGAAATTAGGACAATTTGTTCGCCTCAATTTCGACGTTTTAGTGACATATCTATTAGTATACATTCTTTGGGATTATGATAATGTTTGATTTTGTAACGATTACTATCAGATTATAATGATAAGAACGGCTTAAAACGCACTATATTAAACTTTCCAATTCCATAGACAATTAAAAAAAAACATGTCCTTGTTTTTAATGGCCATGTAAAATCAAATAAAACATCGTTAAAGCTTCACGTTTTGTAGCGAAATTATCACTTTATTATTCATTGGGCCGCGGCGATCGCATTAAACAGTCATCAGAAGCGATAACCTCGTTTGATTATTTACCTTGTACTGGTAGCTGGTCGCTGGGGAATTGTTTTTGAACGTGCGAAAATTTGTTATTCAACCGGAAAGTCAAATATCTCTGTGAAAACCTCTCGACGCACCATTGCACCAACATCACTGGATACTAACGGATTCGAGTTAATCAATCATTTATTTTTGCAGTTTGTGTGGTTAATTTGTTTTTAATAAAAATTTACGGAACTGGATAAGATCATGTCATTATATTACGCGGTCAGCATCAGCATAGGCCGACGAGCTCGTAAGGAAATACCGTTCTCCAAAATATGGGTATCAAATGGGTATCAAAAAGTTTTCTTAAATAAATATAAAAAATTCTTTTATGTAGGTTAATTTTAAATAATTTGTTATAACTCGTTTATTATTTACTTTGTTCTGGTAAATTGTTTTTCAAAGTGCGAAAGTTTGTTATCTACACGGTAATTAAAATAACGCTGTGAAAAACTCGACGCACCAACATCTCTGAATAACAACGCATATGAGTTAAAATATCAATATCTAATTCACATTATACCGTTTGTAGTGTGTAACGTTTGGTAAATAAATTTTTAGGATTTTAATTTTCGTGTCCTTGTAAAGACTGTGTTATAGATGTTTAGGATTCTTATTCTAACGGCCAGGGATTGTATCCTTGGCTTCTCTGCGATAGTTCCGATCCCTTAACCATGGAGCTATTAACAATGTTAATCTTCAATGTTATGTCTTAGTAGTAACTCATTGAAGCATTCATGTTTATTTTTTATATTTATTCAAAGACAGTTTATCACTTGAATTAAATCTCAGTGACGACGTAGTCGAATATGGTAGCAGTCTTAATTGGAAAAGGTATAATTTCAACCCAGAACTTTAACGGTTTCTACGCGGCAACGTACCGGAACGCTTAGTAGCTTGGCGGTACGTCTTTGCCCGTAGGGTGGTAACTAGCCACGACCAATGCCTACCACCAAACAAAACTTGAGCCAATTTAGAAGATATAAAATCTTAAACTGACCATTGCTGGGAATCGAATAAAAAACCTCTCTGCTGAGAACCGCAGCACTACCAACTGCGCCAAAGATGTCGCCAGAATCCAATGTATATGAAATATATTTCAATTCAAAGAGTCCGTAAACCTCGGGCCAATTATAGAAGGACCTGTATCGCACTCATAGTCACGAACAAAATTGTCTGTCATTTTCTGAGGAAAACGAGCTTAGATTTTGTATATATTTTATACTATACTAGAAGTTTTTGCCCGTTTTTTACACAATTTAATTACACAAAAAGTTATTTTTACGGAGCTCTTTAACCGACGAACACGATTACAACTATTTAACATCGATTCTATAGAGACAGCTTTTATAATCGCATTAGATCATTGATCATATACTTTGACAGAAAAGTAACGTCTAGCAAGGCAGGTCCTATACAATAATAGGTCTGAGCCGTAAACCGATCAACTCTTATCGCTAAACCCCAACAAAGAATTCCGGAATCCAGCTCCAAGTTTTGACAGCACATCGAAAACCCAAAGTCTATAAAACTGCGACAGAACGGTCTGCAAGTGTAAAAATGTTTATTCAGAGACCCGTAAAGCACATAGAGCGAGCTCTGTACACGACAGTGCAAATAAAAGTGCGCACCGCACAACGGACAGTTAAAATTTCACGAGCCAGACCACAGTCCGGTCTGCAAATTGTTATTCGCGCGTTACATTCCAATTCGCTTTTATCCCGAATTGTAATTAGAAGTCCCTTTTAATTGGGAATATGGGAATCGGAGTGTACTATTTACTTTTATGACAGTTTTCGTTGGATCGCTAGGTATTTGAATTTTAACTGTATATGACTTTGGCATCCAATTAAAATGCAGATTTTTTAACGATTTCAAAAATTTTAGATTTATGTAAGTGTCATACATACGTGTTAACAAAAGAGATATTTCCCAAAATTAATAGAATTTAATTTTAGAATTTAAACTATCGTGAGTGTTATTCATATTAATTGATTATGAAACACGGCTTAAACTCACGTGATATTAGGTCTACTCTTTTGTTATCATTATTATTTTTGATGAAAAATCGGGACATTTATGAGAAATATGTTTTGGAAGGAATATTTTTTTTGTTTCCATAAAATAATGAAACCATATTTCGTTACTTTTCATTTGTAAGTATATTTTTCAAGTGGCAAACAATACGATTAACGATTAATAACAATATGTTGTTTTGATAATGTTTATTAAGGGAAAATAGATATAATTATGTAGGGAAAATAAAGACCGAGGTTCTACATAATAATAAGAATTTAATTTGTCACACCATTCTGAACTCCAAAATGGTTGCATAAATGTTTAGTATAAAGATAAATTATTATTGTCTGAATAGGCACATAAGAAATTTGTGTCTTAGTATGGAATCGTAGTCAATCGTATTAGAGAAATCTAATATCGTAATAATTAGAGAAATGTAAAATCGTAACAATTAGAGAAATGTAAAATCTACTCGTAGTCACGTTTTGAATATTCAAGAAAGACTTTAATTGTTATCTGGACTATAATTACTAATCAAAATTTTTGTTTACTTTACGAACATTAATTAAGTTTTAATAGGAAAGCCATTCAAATTAAGTTTTCTGTTCCATAACTAACAAAGTTCGCGCTATCACTCAAAAGTTTTCCCATTTACAGTTGAAATGAAAATTTTCGGATGAGGGAATTAAGGCAGTAAAGCTGCTTTTCCACCAAGGATGTGTGAGAATGAACAAGAATTGAGAATCTAAATTTAAGAAAAAAGAAGAATTTACTTGAACATATAAAATAAATGGACTCAATAAATTTTATCGCTTAATTTTGTTTTTATTTTCCACATAATTATTATAAAGTGATACTTTCACAACTAACACTGAAATTGAAAATGATTTAAATAAAAAAAAAGATTTTACTTGAACAAACAAAATAATTATCGACTCAATAAATTTTGTTGATTTACATTTTGTTTCTATTTTCCACAGAATGATTGTAAAGTGATGGTAATAAGTAAATAAATTTTATTTAAAACTAGATAAATAGGGTTAAAGACACGCCTTAGTCAGAGAAGAGCTTAGTAAATGCAGCATAATAAATTATGTAGATCTTCTTTTTTTTCAATAGATACACTACACGTTTCAATTTTCCCGTAATAATCTCAGTTAGTTGGAAGGCAAAGCGTAAATAACAGTAGTCATGTCATTCTTTATTTTATTTTCTGAACTGTTTATTTGTTCTAAATACCATCAAAACAATATGTTAATAATCGTCAACCGTATTGTATGCCACTTAAAAAATACCTACTAATGAAAAGTGACGAAGGTTTCATTTTTTGTTGGAAACAAATATAAAAAATATTCCTTCTAAAACATATTTCTCTAAAATGTCCCGATTTTTCATCAAAAATAATAATGAATCCAGCAACAAAGGAGTAGATAATATTCCTCGTAACAATGACAGCCTTTTGTAATACCTTTTACGTTTTTCTTTTACGCTTCCTTGCCTATTATTTTTATGTCTTTTCCTCGTCCGTTTTTCGCAGCTCGCTAACATCTGGATCAACTAAATTAGTTTCATTATCGCCGATCCTCAGGTGCAGGGTTAAAGACGGTCCAGACGTCTCTACTTCATGAATTTGTGAAAAGGTACTTAAATAATATAGTTTCAACTTCTTCTTTGTAGACTTGCAATATGTTTTTTTTAATTCCTTTTAGAGTATTTAACTTATTATAAAAACGTTTCGCAGTGTGGGTGTTACTCAATCATGTAGACTAAACGGATTTTCGTGAATTATAGCCAAATAGAGAACTGTATTTAGAAACAGACTACTTTTATCACTATGTCGTTGATTGTCGGTTACTCAGACATTTACAATCAGACAAGTATTGAGTTTTAGTTTAGTTTGTTAGAGTTTTGACATTTAGTTTAGAATAAAAAAGATGAAAACTCAACACTTGTATGATTTTAAAATGTCTGGGTTTGAGGTATTCTGGTATTGTTATAATAATAAATTAACATTTATGATAAACTAGCGGACGCCAGCAACTTTGTTAGCGTGAAATTCAGTCTTTCATAAATCCCGTGGGAACCATGGATTTCTCCGGGATTAAAAGTAGTCTATATATTGCTCAATAACCTTCTCTATCTGCCAAAGAAAGACCCGTTTACATCGTGTCAGCCGTTCAAGAGAAAACAGACAGACAGGTGATATGTTTTTTTTAAACTTGATAGGGTTTTAGTTACATGTAAATAACAATAAACACTTGAGAAATGACAGATATCTTAAAATTTAACTCTCTTCCGAAGTCAGTCAGTTTCCTAATTCTTACAAGCTGGGCATCTTTAAAATGAGAGTGAATGGACGTCTTCTAGGCAAGCGCGTTGCACCTTGGGCCATATCAACACTTACCATTAGGTGAAATCGTGGTCAAGCGCGAACTTATTCCTAATAATAAAAAAAGAAATCATAGACAGACACATTAACTTTACTTATTATGTATTGATGATATTAATTAGAAAAAAATACGATGCCACACAGAGGATGCTACATAATGTCATCACATGAGACGAAATCAATACCGTACTTTTGTTTGGAGGGTCTGCTTTGTTTTGTTTTGTATTATCTGATGGAATACAATATAAGAACACGTTTACATAACGACTTGATCGACTGTATGTCAACCAAGTAGTAATGTATGTAACTTCAAAATAGTTAATCAAGAATTGAACTATTTAATTTTATCAGTGGACCTTTATTTCTTAGTTTTCTTATTTACTACAATTTAATTTACCTTTTACCAACAAATCACTAGATCATAATTGACGACACGATATGGATAATGTGAATACCATGCAGTTTTATACTAATTGTACCACTATACCTCTATGGCGATTGTTATTGCAAAACAAGTTGACTGAATGGTCTTAATGTTTTGTATTTTGCTATATTTCCTTCATAGCTCGCTCCATCGCCCGCTGAGTGACTTTGAGCCTTCTAATAAGGCCCATAGTTAGATGGAGCGAGCTATGCTTGGGCTTTACAGATCGAATCAGAAATGAGGAGATCCTGGATGCTGGCGGCTCGAGACCGTTTTTTTGGAAGTACATGCAAGAAGCCTGTGTCCAACAGTGAACGTCTATTGGCTGATAATGATGATGATGATGATATTTTATTATTCAACATAAGCGCGGTCGACCAAATATTGTCGTACTCTTTCATTCACTTCTATCATTTTTCAGCACAGGATTATTAGTATAATTTGTTTTTAAATAAATAAACAATTCAAATATTTAGTATTTTAACTAGATGTCAGCAGTCATGTAGGTACAAGTTGAAGCTAATCTGTGATTGTAATAAACAATCGCTCCGAGAAAATGTAAACGCGTCAAATGACGTCATCCGCATAAAACGTTTAGATACTCGTGTCGTAGCTATTACGTAACGTTTTGTTATGGTAATGCGCCGCGAAATCGCTTCCAGTGCGTAATGCGCTGTTAGGAAAAATTGTGAACGGCGAAGCTTTTAGCGGGAGATAAGAAAAGCCGCCGCTACAATGTTCTAACTTCCAATATGAAATTTATTTAATTTTTTTAAATTATATTATGCTTTCCTTCTGAGAGGAGACTCGACCCCACTCATTCTGAGAGGAGACTCGAGCTCAGCAGTGAGCCGAATATGGGTTGATAACGACGATGCTTTCCTTAAAATCATCATCATTATTAACAATCTCGTGATCACTGATGAGCACGAGTCTCCTCTCAGAATCAAATGGGTTGGGCTAGTTAATCCACCACGCTGGCCCAAAGCGGGTTGGCAGACTTCAAACACTTAGAAAAGTAAGGAAATTCTCAATCTTATTCTCATCTTTTTCCTTCGCCATTTGAGACACGTGATATTTAATTTCTTAAAATGCACGCAACTGAAAATTTAAAGGTGCAGGACCGGATTCAAACCTACGCTCTTCAAATCGAAGTCAGTTATAATCACTGAGTTATCACAGCTCGTGATGATTATAGTAAGTAGGTGTGTATTATATTTTGACGGCCTCCGTGGTGCAGTGGTGTGCGCGGTTGCTTTTCTTAATTGATGATTGGTTTTCTTAATTGATCCAGTCTTGCTGATGGGAGGCTTCGACTGTGGCTTGTTTGGTAACTAGCCGGAAGAATGGTCCCTACAGGAAAAGACGTACCGCCAAGCGATTTAGCGTTCCGGTACGATGTTATGTAAGTCGAATATAGGATTTTCATCTTAATAAGTTAGCGCGTTTCCAACTAAGATTGCATTATCATTTACCATCAGGTGAGATTGTAGTTAAGGGGTGTGTAAAGAATAAAAAAGGTATGTATTAGTTACATATATCTTAGTGCTTGAAAAATAATAAACGCGACATCATCAAAATAAAACCAAAAGGTCCCCCATATAAAACTCTTCATAAAAGTCAAGAATATTTCATTGCATACAGAAGCAAACAAGTTATTCTTATTTGCAGTGCACGGGAAAAAATACGCGAGCGCTATTAAAAACTAAAAAGCTTTGCTCAAAAAGTGCAGAATCAGGCGTAATTTACGCTCTTGGCGTCCGTTTTCACCGTAAACAAGTTACAATGAATCTTTTCTTGGCTCATAAAAAGAACACTTTCGTTTTGTTAGCATTATTTTTTACAATAGTTGGAATATGTTTTCACGTTTCGCTTATATTTATCACCGTCTACGTTTTTTGGCACAGTGGTTGTCGTGAGAATTTATAAAAAGCTAAAAAACAACGTAAGCAGTTTTATTTTTAACCAATTTCAGAAAATGAGATACAAAGTTGATAAGACCGTGATATTCTTAAATACTATTTGGTAGTTATTTGAATGCACGTTTTGACCTTAAAAGTAAAAAGAAAAGGCTTTCCTTCGAAAACGGAAATGTTCCCTAAAATCATTAGGTTTATTTATGTATATTGTGCTATTTCTGATTTTATAATATGAATATCTATGCAATTAATATGATGCCGAGCCTATGCATGACCCATAATAGCCCAGTGGATATGACCTCTGCCGATTCTGGAGAGTGTGGGTTCGAATCCGGTCCGAGGGATGCACCTCAAACTTTTCAGTTGTGTGAATTTTAAGAAATTAAATATCACGTGTCTCAAACGGTGAAGGAAAAATATCGTGAGGAAACTTTCATACCAGAGAGTTTACTGAATTATCTGCGTGTGTGAAGTCTGCCAATCCGCATTGAGCCAGCGTGGTGGACTATTGGCCTAACTCCTCTCATTCTGAGAGGAGACTCGAACTCAGCAGTGAGCCGAATATGGGTTGATAACGATGATGCAACAATAGCAAATAAATAATTTCAGCATACCTAAGACAAATCTCGAGAGTTAGGTACTGTATCAAATATTTTACAGTAACCTTTCTGTGGTACCTTAATTTTAACCGGTTTTATATTGAGCCTTTACCTTTCCGCGAAAGGAATTGGGCCTTATAAGGCTGCATAAATGATAAAATGAAATATACTCTTTCAAGGAACTCCCATATCAAATCCGCGTCGTACGGCGCGCTGGTCCTAAGGGAAATCCACATCGATCCAGACGTTAATACTACGCCTTTAGGTATTATACTCGGCCTATTTCTAATGTAGACTGCCTGAGTCTAAAGAATGTTTAAGAAGTATACATACCGACATAGCTCAATGAGTCGCGAAGCTGAAATGGCAATGGGTGAGGCACATAGTACGAAAAGCTGATGCATATTGGGGTCCCAAGTAACTGAAATGGGGACCCCGCCCAAGAAAACGCAGTGTTGGTCGACCCCTCACTAGGTGAACTGACGACATCAAGCGAGTCGCAGGGATTCTTTGAATGCAGGCGGCTCAGGATAGTGATCGTGGAAGTCCCTACAAAAGGCTTATGTCTTGCAATGGACATCCATCGGTTGATATTATAATGATAATGAAATTCATTGAAACTAATACTCCAAAAATAATTGTATAATATCTTATTAAATTTGGCTAGACAGGGAGAATAACACGAGCGGAGAATGGTTAACTGAAGTTAACCGTCAAGGACGTCCTTAACCCTACACCATCGGCTGCAAGTTCGAGGATCTGCTTAGGGTATTCTCTCTGCCACACGATAGACCCAACACGGTGAATTTATGGAATATTCTTTATCTATTCATTAGAATATGAATATAGCGAAGAGGTTATACAATGAATAATTAATTTATTTTAAAATTTTTCGCAAACAACAGATATAGCTAAGAGGATACGCACCACTAACCAAGAATTAAGAAATAACCCTCTATATTAAGTTTTACTCCGAAACCAGAGAAACCTTATTTAGTAATAAACTTACTACAACTATTAAACTATGTATTTATAGAATAACTTATGGAACAAGATATGGATGTGAATGTATTTAGTAATATGGTAGCGTTCATTTGCTAAAAGCTGAAATAGCGAATAGCTAAACAGGTAACTATTCTTCAACGACTAAAAAGACTTATCCCTCAAAGCTATGGTACCTTACCAAATCGTTAATACCAGCAGGCTAGTCGGGATATAAAATGGAAAATAAAATAGGCACTCCACGCTGGAAATATAAAAAGAATTGAAAAGCGTAGCATTACCGTGTCCCTGTGCAATCCATTAGTGTAATGAACGTCCAGCAAGACGCGGTGGACGCAGCGGACGCGGACACGGCTTTGGAAGTGCCCATAGAAATCTTAATAACCGAGAAATAGAAATGGCTTGTTCAATCACAAGCTAAGGTGTCCAGTTCCATGGGCAGATTTTTTTTTATACTAAACGGGCTAACACGCCATGTTTACCTTCTTTGCTGCGATTACAAAGGCTTGTCTTGGATACGATAAACAAATATACAACCTAACTACGTAACTAACGTACGTCAAAGTTAGTCAATAAACCTACTGGGTTAGGGTCGCTATTCTGTAACGTTGTTTTTATAATTCAACTGTGTAAGATCGAATTCTGGTCTATCTCTCTCTGTCTAACACGATGTCGTAGACAGAGATAGAGATTAATTTGAAACTCACTCTGTAGAGTTACAAAAAATGTTGTGATAGAATAGCGCTACTCTTTCTTAATGGAAAAATATATGATCAACTACGCTGCTTCTATGGCGAACTTGGGGTGAATAATTTTAAATTAGTGACGGTCACTATCAGAATATGATAATGACAATCATCGGGTACGACGGATTAAAGTGTTTTCCGAGGCACGGGCTTCTCAACATCGGGTTGAGAATTTTTACTGATAACTTCTTAGAAGAAAGTAAAGCACTAATTTTTTAATGTTTTATTAATTATTGTGTTTTGGTGTTCAATAAAGTATTTCTTCTTCTTCTTCACTATTACATGGCCTGATCCAGGACTCAAACCCAGGACTTTTTGTTTAAGGACATTCACCTCAATTGTAAAGTCACAAACCACTAAACTTAAAGGTGTAGGTATTTATACTCAGGAGTGCTTGTTTAAAATGTGCTTACTAACTCGGGAACCAAAACTTTTTGTACGCCTTGTTGTATTCAAGGAATATAACACACATGGACTACTGCGATGTCATGATTGTCCCAGTTCTACTTACTTTGACTTTATTGTCGAGTGCGGAAAGACTACGCAATGTGGGACATACATTTCTTGTTATAAAACAATATTCCAGATGTTATCTTACATAAGAATTAGATTGCATCTAATTGAAAATCATAATATCAAATCAAATCAAAAATCATTTATTTCAAGTAGGCTCAGTTTACAAGCACTTTTGACACGTCAATTGACTATTCGGCAGGTTCTGCTGAAAAGAAACCGGCAACAGTTGCTCTTTTTAAAAAATCATACAGTATAATAAATTACAATTTCTTATAGTTTTACTTTTTGTGTGAAGGTGGAAGCTGATCCAATGGCCTCCAAAAGATTTTATCTTTAAGGAACTCATCAATGTTGTAGTAACCTCGACTAAGTAAATGTTTTTTAACACATTGCTCAAAGCTATACATTGGCAGGTCCATCACAGTCTTGGGGATCTTGTTATAGAAGAGTACACCCAGACCAACAAAAGATTTTTTTACTCTTTGGAGACAATATGCAGAAATAACTAACTTATGCCCGTGTCGAATAAAGTCGGTTACAGGGATTACGTTTGCCATCTACGTGTCTACGTGTCGTATCTACGACCACACGTAGATACGAGTACATGCCATTTCTATTGGCTCGTTATTAAGATCTATGGAAGTGCCCCTAATCAATTTCATCTTTCAAAGGTGCACATGTCTTTTTGTAACGCATATCCAAAATTACGGGAAATTTTCAAAACATACCGTTCCATCCCTTTATACCGACTTAATAAAGGAAAGAGGTTTATAATTACATTCCGAAATTAGGACGAGATTATTGCAGTGCTACCTATATCCTGTGGTCTGTCAGGGCGACTTTCGATTGGATTTTTATTTCTTTAAATAATTAATCAGTTTCATCAGTCGGGCGTTGAAAGTTGGTGGTGTTGAACTCCCGTAAAAGCAGTGTGACCAAGTGAAGAGAAATAGACAAAATATAGTTCAAAGGCGGTGGAGTTGTCCCAGTCACTCCTATTTCTTTCGTCCCAACACAATGAAAAAGATAGCGTTATTTACGTTTGCGTAGCCATTTATTGAATTTTGTCTATTTCTCTTTACGATTTATCTTGTTAGTCGCATGTTAACGCTTAGGTTTCCTGATAGTGATCGTTAGAGTTAATCAACTAAACAAATTATAATTTACTAATAGATGCCGCGCGGTTTCACCCGTGTGGTTCCCGCTCCCGTAGGAATACAGGGATAAAATATAGCATATAGCCTTCCTCAATAAATAGGCTATAAATCAAAAAGTCTATCAAAAATTCAAAAATAGGCTATAAGTCAAAAAGAAAATTTGCATACTATAATATTAGTTGAATGTCTAGCTAGGTAGTTCAATAATTTTAAAAAAAGTTTGTAAAAGTCAAAGTCAAAAGTTAAAATTTTGTTAAACATAAAAATTTTATTTATTATCAAAAGTTTTCACATAATAATTATTGTAAAACACTAACTGATGCCGCGCTATTCGGGGATATATAATACGGGGATAATTAATATATATGCCTATACCCTTCCTCGATAAATGGGCTATCTAACACTGAAAGAATTTTTCAAATCGGACCAGTAGTTCCTGAGATTAGCGCGTTCAATCAAACAAATAAACATATGTATTTTTTCAAATTATGTATGCTCATTTGAGCATAGGTAAGTAATTTGTTAAATTCCTTGAATTAATTAATTTAATTAGATGACATACTTTTGGACAACAACACATAATTGGTGACTCTTACGCCATTACTCTCTAGTCCAATATCTTTCGTCCCGTATCACATGACATTAATTACACCCCCATATCGGTGAAATATAATATCGGAATGCCCTAATAAATGTATATCTACCGTACATTTATCGAAGGCCATGTGGCGTGGGCACATGGTCGCTATTATTCCCTAATTGCTCTATTACTCTTCCATGAAAGGGTCTTGATGGAAAAAGTTACTAATATTATCCCTTGAAACTAATATTACTATTACGTAAAATAGCGTATTTATTTTAACGACCTTGTTGACTACAACTTTTGCAAATAAGCTTTTTTTTCGGTAAAAATTATATTGCGGGTTCTGTTTCCCATAATCACCACATAAATTCTCATTTAATCCATTAATTAATCATCATTATCAGTATATTTTAGCGGCCCACTACGAGTCTAGGCCTCCCTTACAGGAGAGGAGAGAGTAAGGAGCTTATACCTCCAACGAAGCACCTGCGAGTTGGCATATAGTCATCATCATCATCATCATCATCATCATCATCATCATCATCATCATCATCATCATCATCATCATCATCATCATCATCATCATCATCATCATCATCATTAACAGCTGATGGACGTCCACTGCTGGCTGAGTAAGTGATAACGTTAAATAAATTTTTTTTTTTTTTTTTTTTTTTAAAGAATTAATTTTAAATTAATTAACGATCACTATCAAATGGTTGGTTGATGGATGACTTGGAGTTTCTCTGCATAATCGAATCCGAAATGGAGATACGCAGACGTACCAAAGTCACTGATATAGCTCAGCGACCCGCGAAGCTGAAGTGGCAATGGGCAGGCCACATAGTTGGGATCCCAAAGTGCTGGAATGGCGACCTCGCACCGGAAAGCATAGTGTTGGTCGACTCCCCATTAGGTGGACAGAAAACATCAAGCGGGTTACAAGGAACCGCATGCAAGAGGCCTATGACCAGAAGTGGACGTCAATCGGCTTATAATGATGATGATCAGATAAGTGAAAAAAAACGGGGTCGACGGTTTAACGTGCTCTCCAAGGCACGGGGTCGTAACACTTGCATCAACTTCCAAACTCCGGACTGAGAATTTTAACTAAAAAATTTCAAGAATAAAGAAAAACTCAATGAGATAGTGAGTTTTTCTTTCTTCTGTAGTTTATAAGGAGGTATCTATCTTATCTTCTCAGTAATCAGAAACCATATAGGCTGCACCGACGAAGCGGTCAAAACCTACTAATGTTTTAACATACATAACCTAAGCGAAATTAACGATTTATGTTATCTGTTCTATTTAGATTTCATCATTTTCAACCCATATTCGGCTCTCTGCTGAGCTCAGGTCTCCTCGCGGAATGAGAGGGGTTAGGCTAATAGTCCACCACGTTTTCCAATGCGGATTGGCAGACTTCACACACGCAGAGAATTAAGACAATTCTCTTGTATGCAGGTTTCCTCACGATGTTTTTCCTTTGCCGTTTGAGAAACCTAATATTTAATTTCTTAAAATGCGCTTAACTGAAAAGTTGGAAGTGCACTTCCCGGACCAGATTCGAACCCACACCCTCCGTAATCATAGGCAGAGGTCATATCCTCTTGGCTATCACGTCATCCTCAGAGAGCATAATAAATACGTATATGTTTGGATGTAGTAGTAAATTCACAGCACAAACGCTTATGTGTGTGTAAACTTCAGGGCATAGTTAAGAGGACGTTGGCATAGACCAAAGAAATTCATTTACCAACAAATCATAGCTTGAGCTTTTACCTCACTAATGGATAGTAATATTAAAAGATATTAGTCTGAGTTACTAATGTAATAACTATATACCTACTAAGAATAAACTCATTGAAATTATCAAAAAAATACTTGGTTTTACTCACAAAATCCGTAAGCTAAAAATACAATAACTATAAGTATAAGCCAAGATTGCCCTCCGGAACATATAAAAAGCATTAGTAGGTAATATTAGACGTTGATCGAATGAAAAGATCATCAATCTTACTAATAGGGCCACGATATTAGTTTTTTTGGTAAATTGATAAAAATTGGACATCGTTAGGGACAATGAATATAACAAATGATCTTATTTAGGCAATTAGGTCATATTTGTTCATCTTAATATTGGAAGTAATAAAGTGCACTTCCTTTTGATAAATTATTTATTTACTAGCAGACGCTTGCGACTTTGTTCGCATACTTATGCAGGCTTAAAAGCCTAAGTTTAAGCAGGTAAAGTAAAATGACGTATTGAGGAAGCGGCATACCTTAATAAAACGTAACAAACTATGCTAAATAATTTAGTTTGTTTAATTGATTGAACGCTCTAATCTCAGGAACTACTGGTCCGATTTGAAAAATTCTTTCAGTGTTAGATAGCCTATTTATCGAGGAAGGGTATAGGCATATATATATATTAATTATCCCCGTATTATATTTCCCCGAATAGCGCGGCATCAGCTAGAGTTTTATAATAATTATGTGAAAATTTTTGATAATAAATAAAATTTTTGTTTTACAAAATTTTTACTTTAGACTTTGACTTTTACAAACTTTTTTTAAAATTATTGAACTACCTAGCTAGACATTCAACTAATATTATAGTATGCAAATTTTCTTTTTGACTTCGAATAACACCTTAAAAACAAAATGAACAAAGCCTTCAAATTTCTTTCTTCTAAGAAATCCACAGCAAACTTGTACAGTTACTCGCAATTACTAGAAATTTGAAGCCCCCACAGAACTACGTCGGGTCTAAAGTGCCTCATGTTACCAATTGATAGAGCAATTTGCAAATGCAACGGAGCGTTTGCGAGATTCGCCCGTTTGTCATTAGTTGGGTCACAACTCACAAAGCGTCGCGCGAATGGTATGCCAATAACACATCCGGTGTTATTTGTGATTGCATTGTATTTGTTCCAAATTTTGTTATTACCTCACTGACGCAATAGCATTATTATGTAAATTCGGAAGCATAGTACCGGGCAGGCCCCTTGTCAATCCGTTTTTACAAAAACTTAAAAAAAAAAGAATTGTTTTTTTTTTATTTACAAGTTAGCCCTTGACTAGAATCTCACCTGGTGGTAAGCGAAGATGTAATCTAAGATGGAGACTTGTTAGGAGCAGGGTGAAAATCCACACCCCTTTCGGTTTCTACACGACATCGTACCGGAACGCTAAATCGCTTGGCGGTATGTCTTTGCCGGTAGGGCACGGTCTAAGCCTCCCACCAGCCAGACCTGGAACAATTAAGAAAACCTCATTCGGCCGTTTGTTGTTGTTGCCGGCCTCCGTTTTGTAAATCCACCGCGCATACCACTGCGCCACGGAGGCCGTCATTATAGTAGACAAGCATTCCATGCACCCAGCAATCGATACAGACGGTAGTGTCTGTCGTGATTCAGCGATTTGTCATTAGCTCAGTTACAATGGTCGTCGGCGATGGAATGCCAATAAACGGACCATTGTGCGTCGCCCCTCAGCCTCACAATACCGTAACGTATGAGGCTATACAACTGAACGTGAAAAACAATTGCACTAGGGCTGAAAATACATTTTGCAAATTCCAATGAAATACTAAACTGATCAAATAACGTACATTTGTTGGAAAAGCAACTGTAAACGTAGGCTGTACAGTGTACATGATCAACTGTTATAAAAGTTGCATTTTTCTAGCAAATCTACAAAAATAAATACACCTATTATGCCGAGAAACAATAATGAGAAACAATAATGAAGTTGACCAAAATGGGGTCAAAAGATTGCACAGAACTGGGAAAGAGTTAGAGACTCAGTGGCTACTCAATTATAGTGAATTACTACATATCCATTTTAGTACAGCTGGCCTATTTACGGTTTTAGTATTTATTATCAACCTATTAAAATAAACATCAATTAATTGACAAAATGGCATTTACGTACTGTGTGATATCCACCAGTAAGCTCCGAATAACATTTTTACATAGAATCTCAATTTCGTGAATTTCAACTAGCAAACGTCAAGGATAGTGAATAAGTCTGCATGGTTTCTATTTTTTGCTTGAAATTTCCAAAAGGATTACAGGCCTAGGCCTTCCCTAACGACCCGGCAGTTTACTTATATCTTAAATAATTCTACTTTAATAATGAAATCATTACTTTAACAAAAAAAGTTTGCTACAACGTTTTATGACATTTTTAATTCATCTTTAATTTGTCCACATCGGGGACAAGCTAAGATCTTTGACCATACAGCCCGAGATTTACGATATTTTTTGAAGATTTTTGATTTGTTGGTTCGTTTTCTGTTTTTTCAAGCTTGTTGGTAACAGAAATCAATAATAGAAAAAAAGGATACAGCTTCAAACACAGTTACTTCGTCGCTTTGGTATATCGGCGAACATATTACCCTAGTGATAAAAAAATAGTTTTCTTCGAGAAACATACTTTTATTAAGCTAATTAATCAACCATCTTTATTTATACATCGTACTATCATCTCCATATACTTTTACACGGGGGTATCCCTGGATTCTCTGGGCATTCCCCTTTTACCTACTGTATGACTGAAACCAGAACGTAAGACAAACGGAAGTAAGAACTCATCAAGTCCGTCTACCACGAGTCTGAGTATTACCATCTTAATAACAACGACATCGTAGGCGAAACTCATTAAGACCAAGCGCCCTTAGTACGAATCTCAATCATAATAGTTGTCGAATCTATTTACTTATAAATGTATCGATTGATTGAATGACCAGAAAACCAGTCAGTTTTTTCCAAAATAGTTTTTTTTTTTAATTCACGGCTCGTACGACTTTGCTATAATTGAAAAGTAACAACTTTTAGTCCAGCAATAGTAGTAAATCTGTTTTAACCCTTAAATGCATATGGTGCCGAAAACGGCACAACGACTTTGTTCTCATTTTACTCTTCAATTTTAAGTCTTGGACAGTGTTGTATTTCGTAAAAATGGAATATATATAATATGGACGTGTCGCCCTTATTTCTATAAACGACAATTTGCGAACGTGTACCTTCTTTTGGTTGTCAAGTGGTTTTTGCAAGTTTCAATCGCAGCTAAGCTCAATTATTTTGGCAAATCATGTCACGAAAAAATATTTATGACGCAGGTATGTGCTTCTATTTTATGATTTTTGATGAATTTTTAATTTTTGCTTCAAAGCATCATAGAAAACTGCGCCACAAGACCATGTGGAAGTACAAGGTGAACCTTGTACTTCCACATGGTCACTCATTTAAATGTAAAAAAATCGAAAAAGTTATTCAATGAGATACATAGAAACTAAATCAAAACTTATGCCGCAAATGCATGTAGTGCCGAAAACGGCACATGGTGGTTTTTTATATAAATAAATGAATTTATACATATATGATTTTTTTTAATATTTTTCCCGTAATCTATGGTCATTTTTACATAACAAAATATTTATTTTGTTAATAAAGAAGATTTCATGTATTTAAGGGTTAAAGCACGATACTTACTGTTACAACTCGAACACTATCACATCAAAACTCATCTATACTAATATTATAGAGCTGTAGAGTTTGTTTGTTTGTTTGTTTGCTTGAACGCGTTGAACGCGTCAAATCGGACCAGTAGTTCCTGAGATTACTCAGGAACTACTGGTCTGATTTGAAAAATTATTTCAGTGTTAGATAGCCCATTTATTGAGGAAGGCTATAGGCTATATATTATCCAAATATTCTCACAGTAACGGGAACCACGTGAAGCCGCGCGGCGTCAGCTAGTGTACAATACAAACGCAAACACACTACAATACGATACAAACTCGTGCTAAGTCCCGGTAGGATAAAGCCGTTTCCTTTATGACATTGTTCTGCCTACGCGACTTTGCATGCCTCGGCATTTAACAATCAAACGTGTAAATAGTGTTATGTAGATTACCAACACGCCGGTGTTCCTGTTGAAGCCAATATAAATAAAAAGACATGTCGTTATTCACTCTTCAACACCCGCCCACGGTTCTATACTATTTAGTAAGTACATTTTATTTACAAAGAAAAACTTACAATTGAATTACATAAAGTGAGCAAAACACCCGATCTGTGAGGGTTCTGTATCTTCAAGAGCCTTGATAGCCCAGTGAACATGAGCTTTGCCTCCGGAGGGCGTACGTTCGAATCCGGTCCGGAGCATGCACCTCTAACTTTTCAGTTATGTGCATAAATTAAATGTCTCAAATGCGGTGAAGGAAAAACATCGTGAGGAAACCTGGATACTTGATATTTTTTTTAATTCTCTGCGTGTGTGAAGTCTGCCAATCGACATTGGTCCAGCATGGCGGACTATTTGACCTAACCCCTCTCATTCTAAGAGGAGACTCGAGCAGTGAGCCGAATATGGGTTGATAATGACGTTCAATAAAGTAGTGGAAAAATCAAAAACGTATTTCTATCAAGGAATTATGTACTGAATAGATAATATACCTACAACTACAAAATAACTTACATACATAATACTGTTAACATTATTTCTGTGACACTGGTATCTAGCAAGCGAAAAGATATTCGATATTTCTGCGTCGCCGTTCCTTACGGGGATTTGAAAACTTAATCCAGCCCTGAGAGCAGACGACACAAACATTCCTATATTGGAAATCTGAGTGTTTGCTTTAAAAATAAACATCGCCATGAGCTTAGAGAGAAATTTGAAATCGGATGTGCGCAGGTTTGCGCTGCGATCTTATTTCCTGTTGTGAAAATTGACGGTAGTTTTGTCGTCTTCATAAATATGTTGGCTCGCCTCGTATTTTTATTTTGAAGGCTATTTCAACATACTCATGTTTTGAACAATTCTTTTCATATATCCATAAAAGATAAATATCTTACCATGTATAGTTTACTATATCTAAACCAGCGATTCCCAAAGTGGTATATATCGACCCCTAGGGGTCCATGACAACCTGCAAGGGTCTACGTAAGCGAAAAAAAAGTTTGGGGGTCCATGAAATGAAAATAGGGTTCTACAATTATAGTGGATCTTAACATAACACTAATAGTTCCTATTTACTTACATCATACTATCTTATATCTTTATTATTAAAGCATCAGGTTTGTCCTTCTCACGAAAAATATTGACTTACTGCTTATGTTATTTTATTTATAGTTTATTTAATGTTACGTTTATTTTACATAACAGATACAAAATTTGTTTTTGAGTACTTTTATTTCAAATTCAATTAATAAATGTATAAATTAACATGTGTTTTTATTTTAAGTTTTTAACACTAAACTTCACTACAGTTGGAAATTTACAGGAAATCAATATCAGGTAAGTACCATGTTTTTTCGTGTTGGGTAGACCCCCACCCAACACGAAAAAACATGGCAAGGGGTTTACGACACAAAAAAGTTTGGGGATCTATACTATGTCCCCTGTACACCGTGATCAGCAGGATAGCGTTTAGCATTTCTTCGTGCTGGCTTCCTGATAATATCTTTCGCACTTCCTCTCTCTTCTTTTTATAGTATCTCAGAGCATATGGGCGTACTTCTACCACTCCACCTCGCTCGACTGCGTGCGTGAGATAAGGGTCTGTAGCCATGTGGCACGTCGATTCTCTTTCTAAATACGCTAATGTTTCGAAAATTAAAAAACGTATTGAAACGACATTGACTATTGGCAGGTCACGTGATCAACTTGTCGATCGGAGGGTCTAGTGGCAGTTTGATACTGTGACGATCGCGTTAACGTAAACGCGAATTTCTAAGGAATTGACACATCGCCATCTAGTAGCACTACAGCACAACTGTTTCAATTCCATATAAATTCGCGTTTACGTTAACGCGATAGTAGCAGTATGAAATCATTAAAAACTCTAGGCACACTTGGCTATCATTCCTATAAATTTCTTTAGTTTTTGAAGCGTTAACGTTTGTAGAAAGAGAACACATGACTACTGGCCAAGGTTTCACACGTAAACCCTGTCGCTAGTCCCTTCAGCAAGCTTAGATTATATATCAAAACCCTTCTCATTAATAACTGTATTTAGTAGTGAAAACGTATAAAAATATAATACATTATTTGCTTCAAATTATCCTTTTAAATAAAATTCAAAAACCAAGTTAGTACTCTGTAAAATCAAATAAAAAACTCAGTTTTTCACAAATCCCACGGAAACCATGGATTTTTCCGGGATTAAAAGTAGCCAATGTGTTAATCCAGAGTGAAACCTATTTCCATTCCAAATTTCAGCCCTATTGCTTCAGTAGCCGCAGCGTAAAGGAGGAACAAACATACACACACACACAAACTTTCGCTTTTATAATATTAGTGTGATTGATAAAACTTTCCAATTAGGCGTTCCACATCGCACTGCAGAACCCTAAAACCGGACCGGAATGCAAATCTTATTAAACGAGTCCTAAGAGTTAACAAAACACAATAGCCAAGTAGAGTTAAACGTGACCGTGGGTACAAATGGCCGTCGTCTCAATATGCCTTATTACTGAACAGATGTTACAGCCAACGGATTAAATTAAAAGGAAGCGGAAAAGGGAAAAACCCTTGTTTTTTTAAATGCCGTCTCGTGTAATTCACAAACGGAATGGAGGGAAAACACAAATGTCTCTTGTTTCTACTGAAATACAATATACATGTGCTATTTTATATTACTTTGCTTTAATTACATTAATAAGGTATCCCTACAGACGGACGTTTGACAGGCGCTTTGGCATGTTTTTTTTTTATTGTTTACAAGTTAGCTCTTGACTACAATCTCACCTGATGGTAAGTGATAATGCAGTCTAAGATGAAAGCGGGCTAACTTGTTAGGAGGAGGATCAAAATCCACACCCCTTTTTGGTTTCTACACGGCATCGTACCGGAACGCTAAATCGCTTGGCGGTACGTCTTTGCCGGTAGGGTGGTAACTAGCCACGGCCGAAGCCTCCCACCAGCCACAAACTGAAGCCTTAAATTGTTTGCTAAGTAATGGTTTTTATTATGAACGTATTTGGATGTTATACGCCACCCTATTTATCACTCTGCAGTGCTGATGTTCCTTTAGTCGTCCAAACGCTCTTACCCTTTGACCTAAATTAACTAAATCAAAACTGACATCATTAAATAAAACAACTATCATCAATAAAAGCTTAAAAACCGCTAACGATCAGGAGATAGATAAAATTCTTATCTATTTCTTCCTTCCCAACATCGAGCTGCTACTGAGAACTTATTGCTAGAAAAAAGCTCAATATGTTATAGAATCTAATCAAAATCAGAAGCTGCAAAAGCTAACCTAGGTCATAACTTAACCTTTTAGCTCCAGAGGCCTTTGGAGGTTAGTCGTACCCACTCCTAACAGTTTATCCGAGTAATTAGGGTTAAACGGGAAATATAACTTTGTAAAAAAACCAGACATTAGTAAATGCAGAGAGTGCACTAATATAAAATAGTAGCCATAATCTTGGGTGCACTAGAGACTTAATTATGCAAGTACAACAGTCTGCAATTGGTGCACTCCGAAATACCCTAATTCCAATTCACGTTTCGGACCTGCGGAACGTGACGCGAATCACACAATCCGCTTGTATCCTGCTCTAACCACTTGGAACCGGTTGGAACCGGTTACAGCACCTATAAAGCGGTTTTTAAGGGATTACCCAGTTTTCGTATGCCGCGCTCATCTTTTATGGACTGTTTGAGACGACCTTTTATGTGTCACTGGCTGTGGCATGCGTGAATTCAGCGTACACTTTGAGCACTGTAATATTTTTTGGAAACTTCAAAAGACTACACATTTTTTTTATTAATCATCAAAAATGTAAATAATTTTGAAATAAATTAAACTGAATAAAAATGCGAATCGGACTCACACTCTGAGGGTTCTGTGCAAAATTTTTGTCTTTAATGATTCTAAGTTGATATATTTAAAATTGTCATAAAGTCTTGTCAATGCTATGATTTAGAAGTTCAATTTCTACACAGCTCGGAAGGGTTAGGAATATGATTTAAATTTTAATTTTATACTGATAAAATTTTAATTTGACAGTGATTTAATTTTATACTCTTTGACTTAGTATGAAACCGTAAAAATTAATGTTCTCATTCATTCATTATCAACCCATATTATACTACTGAGCTCGAGTCTCTTCTCAGAATAAAAGGGGTTAGGGCAATAGTCTACCACGCTGGTCCAATGCAAATGACTTCAAACACGCAGAGAATTAAGAAAATTTTCTGGATTTCAGGTTTCCTTCGTATGAAACACATGATATTTGATTTCTTACCCACACAACTGAAAAGTTCACTGGGCTATCACGGCCAATATGCACCCTAAAATGTTTAAGTTCAGTTAAATGAAAATTTCCACCTTATTATTCCTGCTTTTCATTATGTTTATCTTCGTTGGCAACTGTGTTTCATTGTTTCGTTTTATATATTTCCCCCTCCTGTCCGTCCGTCCGATTTGCGTATCGCGTCGGTGTTTAATGAAGTTTGTTCAGAACTCAGTCAATCAATTGTTTGAACGCGATCTTCAATTGTCGATAATACGGGTGATTTAATGTTCCGATATTTACTCTCCATTTTGCAATGTATGGCTAAGGGACAGAATGTTTGCTAAAGCCTACTTTGTGAAGTAGGGTTCATATTTATTACATACGTATAATATGCTACCGATGAAGGTGGATAAGTTGTTTGTTATTTAATTTCATATTCAACAGTTTTACTTGTGCAAGTAAGGTATGAAGGCTTTATTTTTTATGTTGTGAATTAAAAAATAATTATATGAAACAACCATGCAGAAAGAAGTGGCACTTTTTTAACTTTATTTCCAAATTTGTCATAGGTCACCACGAACGTAGAAAAACCCAATTTTTGATTTATTTTTATTTTTTACAAGTTAGGTCTTGAACCGCAATCTCACATGATGGTTAGTGATGATGCAATCTAAGATAGACCTTCTTATAACATACATTTAAACTAAATTTAATTTAATCATAATTTTAGAAGAAATTATATTAGACTAACGGACGCCCGCGACTTCGTCCGTGTGGAATTTAGTTTTTCACAAATCCCTCGGGAACCATGGATTTTTCTAGGATAAAAGTAGCCTATGTGTTAATCCAGGCTATAATATATCTTAACACCAAATTTCAGCCAAATCGCTTCAGTAGTAGCGGCGTTAAAGAGTAACAAACATCCAAACAAACATACGTCCTAAAAAATCCATACAAACTTTCGCGTTTATAATATAAGTAGGATCATAGCAGGTTGCCTCGCGATGTATATTCTTTACGTTGAAGAAGTGACATTTAATTACTTATAACGAAAGTATAAGAACAATTATCTTTACTATCATTATGAAGAGGTAAGATTTGTGAGATTGTACGGGGTAAAGGACCTACTCGTATCAACTAAACGGACTTAATTTTTTTTCCAATAGAAAGCGTCATACGTGAATGTCTTAGGCTTTTATTATTTCCGTATTCTCATTCGAGAACATGAGCTACGCGGGTGAAACCGCAGAGCGTCTGCTGTAGCTTGGCAAGTTCATTGATGACACATGCGGGCGACAGGGGGAAGGAACTCCGCAGATGTAATACCGTGCGCGCGGGGCATCGCTACCCCCCTCCCGCGCAGACCATCAGGAGTATTACAGACGAATTTGCCAAGCTATAGATATTAATATTTCAATGAATTAATACACGCCTATAACACGGCCTGCCGTTTCTAATTCCACAACAAATCAGATTTGATGTGCGCAGACTGACCGCGGCGCGTAATCCCACGTCACTCATACTTATTCCGGAAGACGTTGTAAGTGGATCAGGGGATTAGTGTCGGATCTACAGTCGCAGGCATCCCTTCACACCGCCTTTCCTTGCCTCACATGATTTCACCTACAGTTGTGTTACAAAATCTGCACAGCTATTCTCTAATAGACTACAAGCCCTTGGACAAAAATTACCTGTGAAATGACCCAACGTGAATAACGCTTAGAAGGCTGTTACTATATCAGAAAATAGCTCTTTTTTTTATTCTTTACAAGTTAGCCCTTGACTACAATCTCACCTGATGGTAAGTGATAATGCAGTCTAAGATGGAAGCGGGCGAACTTGTTAGGAGGAGGATGCAAATCCACACCACTCTCTCATTTTAACCCTAACCCTCTCTCATTGAGAGGAGACTGGCTCAACAGTGAGCCGAAAATGCGTTGCTAATGAAATTTTCATAATCTATAGCAACAGTTTTTATAATTTGTGCAAAGTTGTGCGAGTTACAAACAACAGTGCGGAACGCTAAAAACGAATACTTTTTTGCAAACTGTCAAATTAAAAATATTCGTTTTTTCGAGAGGGAATACAAAAACTTAACCTTTTAACTTTTCTGCTATGAACCAGTATTTACTGGCTGCTTCTCTGCATTGGACACTGACACCAGTCGAGGCAATTACTCGTAGCTGCCGTAAAATAATTCAGAAAAATATTTCCCGTTCACCTTGGTAGAGTATCTACGGCCAAACGAACAAATATGTAACTCTCAGTCAGAGAGGCCTCATTGTACCAGTACCACTTACCATTTTTAGCTTTTTGTGTTTTTTTTTGGCTTTGATTTAGTCTCCCTGACACGACACGAAGCCAATGTGACAACGCAAATTTTTGAAACCTTCCTGATATTTAGAACCCATTCCCGTAAGAATACGGAGATAAATATAGTCTACAAATACTCGCAAATCGAAATGGAAATCCATTCAGTAGATCCAGAGATTACCCCCTACAATCTCACAAACTGTACCTTTTCAAAATATTAGCATTAAAAACTTTATAATGACTTACATTCGAAAATGGGAATGATGACTATGTTTGAATATATTGATTTTTATGATATATTCGGGTAAATAAGGTCAATGTTAGCTTTCTTTTTACATAAAAAGCAAAGATTGTCTGGATATTTGCAAAATAAATAAAATAATAAAATTTCAAAATCTATTAAATTTTTTTTTATCGTAATTAGATGAAAATTCATATAGTTTTAGCTTCCTTACATTAAATGTGACATTTTTCAATAAATAAACTATAAACATAAACGCACAAATAACAAAAAGTAATTTTGTTTGAACGCCCATACAAACCTAATCAGCAGCGAGCCTACGACACTCACTAAATCGTGCCATTTTGTATGGAGCGTTTTTCAGGGATCTGCGGCAGCGCCGCAAATCTGACCCTTTAAATCCCTGTAGCTCCGAAAGTAATGATCGCAGATACCCTGTTACTTTTACAAAATTGCTTTGCTAATTATATACTCTTAATTTGTATACAATTTAAAAAACTGTCATCATCCCTATTATTTAATCTATAGTACGAATAAAAATAAAAATAGTATACGTATATCATGTGTATTTTTCAAATCAAAAAGGTATTTCAGCTCGTTTATAAACACTATCCCAAAAGTCCATCATAGAAGCTAATGGTTTCGTGCCCACAACTAACTCCTCTCCAATGTCTAGATATAATTGCGTTTGCATATTGTATTTGGGCCACTCCACTCCGAGATTTGATCCAGGTGTGGGATTTCTACAAAAATATAGCAATTTTTAAAACAATTTAACTTGTAGTAAGCAAGTAAACATATGACAATACATTTTTTTAAACTCATATAAAATATTATAAAATCCTCCGCTTCATCTGTCTGTTTGTGTATCTGACTATCAGTTCACGATAAATTTGAAACAACTGAATGCTTTATAAAATCGGCCATCATCCCATATTCGGTTCACTGCTGAACTCGAATTTCCTCTCAGAATGAGAGGGATTAGGCCAATAGTCCACCACGCTGGCCCAATTCGGATTGGCAGACTTCACACACGCAGACAATTAAGATAATTCTCTGGTATGCATGTTTCCTCACGATGTTTTCCTTCACCGATTGAGACGCGTGATATTTAATTTCTTAAAATGCACACAACTGAAAAGTTGGAGGTGCATGCCCCGGACCCACACCCTCCGGAATCGGAGGCAGAGTTCATATCCACTGGGCTATCATGACTCTACCAGCTCTATGATATAAAATCACTTACCCATATTTTGCGAAGTTAGTCAGTAACGTGCATGTGTTTTGTATCATTGTGTAAGAAGTTGCATTCTTAATTACTGGCAAATTATATTTATTTGCATTAAACACATACATGAGATCATCGGTGTGTGCAACTCCAATTATTCCATATTTGAAACCTTGTTGGCTGAGAACATTCCTTTCGGACATACATGAGAACTGATACAAGTATGTGCTACTGTTACCACTAAAGTTAGATCGCTGCCTTGCATATCGAATAACATTGTAGTTATATACATCTGTTGCATATTTCACAAACTGTGTCATCCTTTTCACAGACAAAGGCTTAGGTCCATTGTAGTATTCTTTAATTAAATTTCCTAATTCTACTGTCGTCTTTGGTGAACTTGCATATAGAACTTCTACTGGCACTAAAGTTTCTTTGTATCTATCGCAATTTTCAATCGTAGGAGTAGATTCGAACATAAAAAGACCAACCACTGCTTCAGCAGTTGTATATCCGAGCAAGATATCTACATCGTGTATTCGGCCATCTTTAATTAATACATTAGGTGACTCTGTTAAAAACATTTCCTGACCAAAATCGTTTTCCACGACTGGTTCAAAATAAGATTTAAAGTAAATGTTTATGTAATCTTCAACAGCTATTACAGACAAATTTTTGCCAACTAATTGATCAACAGTTGCACTTTGCAGATATTCTAAAAGTGATGTAGTGTTTGTAGTCTCAAAACCTAGAATTTTGCCAAGAACGAAAGCTCTGCGTTTTGGTTCAAATTCCACAGAAAAGACACTCATTGGTACTCCACTCATAGCTATTACTCTTTGAAAGAGCCCTTTAGACATTGGAGACAATGCGTGCAAAGTACTTGATGAACCACCAGCACTTTGACCAAAGACTGTTACACCGTTTGGATCGCCACCAAAGTTTTTGATATTCGTTTTCACCCATCTCAATGCAGCTACTTGATCTTTCATACCTGCATTTCCTGGCACTTCCTTAGTGTCTAAGCATAGAAATCCAAGAGAGTCCAGTCTATAATTAATTGTCACCACAACTACATTTGAGTTTATTAGAAAATCGGGTCCATAATTATCATCATTGCCAGAACCAAATGCATAGCCGCCACCGTGAATAAAAAACATTACAGTTAACAGAGAGTCTGGAGTTAAATTTGGAGTATACACATTTAGAAATAGACAATCTTCGCTTCCAGGTATGAATTTATTAGTAAATTCATCCACTTGAGGGCAAATATTCCCATGTTCAGTAGCGTTTCGTATTCCTTTCCATGACAGTGCTGGTTGAGGAGCCTGAAACCGTTTTATTCCCGTTAAATTATTTTATATACTCGATTAAAAAAATCAATGTCACTTTTTGTTGTAATTTTATAACTCAATAGGGGGCTCACTTATCCAAACTATCCAAGTGCTTAGGCTTTATTCGGACTGATGATGGTTTATGTGAAGTTTGCACAAAATCGGTTGACTGGTTCTTCATTTACCACATTTTTTGTAACAAATGAATTCAGGGGTAGTTTAGAGTAGAGACAGGGTATGGTAGGGGTAGGGTAGAGGTAGGGTAGGTGTAATGGTAGGGTAGGGGTAGGAGTAAGGTAGTGTAGGGGATAGGGAAGAAGTGTACGTGTCCGCTAGCGGACCTCGTTAAGCTTCGTCACCACCCCTATTCCCACCCTACACCTACCCTACCTCTACCCTACCCCTACCCTACCCCTACCCTAAAAAAACTTAGCAACACATTTCATACATTCATTTTAATTTTATAGACTTTGACTTATTTTTATAGGCTTTAACTTATGTGCACTTCTTCCCTATCCCTACCCCAACCTACTCCTACCAATTAATTAAATTATAATTATCAGCATCTTTGTTGTTAACTAAATTCTTCTTACCTTGAATCTCAAGTTTCCAGTGGGTGGTGATGCATATGGGATACCTTTGAAACTGTAGTACAATGTGTCTCCTGTGATTGTCCACTTCTGTTCTCCTTCCAGCAGCCCTTGCTCCACTGGCACAATAATTGCCTCCACATGCTGCTAAAAAAAACTATTTTTAGCTTTATTTAGTTTATGGACTCCTTTTTCTAAAATAAACTTACATGGGCTAGTTTTATTTCTAGTGCGACTAAAATTCCAATCACAATCATTTGCAATGCTGCCATTTCAGTTAATGAATTTTAATATCTCCTTTGTGTATTTATTAACAACTTATGATAAGATTATGCAAGTTGTTTCCATTTTGTATATTTTAGCAGATCTAAAAGACCTAACACATAATTTTGTTAATTATCTTTATATTAATTATTATCACAAAACCCAAATTGATTTTTCAAATTACGCCTAGAAATGAATAGGTGTCTATTCATTTATAAGTGCTTATTTTATCTTTATAACCACTTCTGAGTTTTCTTACAGTATACATATAGCATGAAGGCATTATATGAATGTCTATGACACCAAACAAACAAAATTTTTTTTTCTTTTTTTTTCATTCAAACAGAATGTTCTCACAGCCTCTACATTCTATAAAGTTACAGCGATGTGACATCACTCATTTCCAAGGCAACTTCGTTGTTAGTGACGTTTTATTTTTGGCATTCTATAGAAATAAAGTTCAAAATGTAATAAAACTTGTTCAACGTGAAATTATATCGACGAGTATTTGATAGTGGAATCACACCCCTGCTCAGCATTTAGCCATTCATTGCAAAAAAAAAACAAATACGGCTGATATGTTATTTAATAGTGCCATAGACAAGAAAGAAGAAGAAGATGTTATTTAATACAAACGTGAAAGTTTGTGTGGATATTTGTTTGGATGTTTAATATTCTTTCACGCCGCAACTACTAAACAGATTTGTCTGAAATTTGAAACGAATAATACCCTAAATTAACACATAGGCTACCTTTCATCTCGGAAAAATCCACGGTTCCTGCGGGATTTGTGAAAAACCGAATTAGACTCAGACGAAGTCGCGGGCGTCCGCTAGTAAAATAATAAAATATAAAACTGATTTTACAAACGGTTTATATTCTCTGTTTATTAGACGCATTCTTGACTAATTACAAAGATATTTTTTTAAATAACACTAATTACTGTACAAAGCTTTAAATTGCAGTAATGATAAAAAGGATTCATTATTGCATCACACTTGATTACTATCATTATTCTAACAATGAGGTCTTATCTTACTATTTACGAGTATATTACTTAATTAATATTACAATAGAGATGTTAGAGTTCATGTTATGTTTTATTTTGTACTCTTTCCGTTGATCTAGAAGTCAAAATAAATCTAGAAGTCCAAATAACAATTTATCAGTTCCCTACGAGCAGTGTTCGACCCATTTTTAGTTTAGGCAAAGGCACGTTACCTGTGTAAATAAAAATGGCGCAAACTCTGTGATAGAAGAATATAAAAGGATTTACTTCTTGTGCCGATTTTTTATATGTGATAACAATAACATATCTACCAGCCAAGCCAAGCCAAGCCAAGCTGTATTATTTTATTTTATTACCAACAAGCTTACCAAACAAGAAAACAAACAAATAAACCAATCATAAGTGTTCCAAAAATGTCGAAAAATCGTTCATCGAATTCCCAAATACTTGCGAGAAAAATATAAAAAAACGCTTTATACTTGAACGGTTGCATACTGTGACAATTGCATTAATGCAGGTCAAATACAATGTAAAGGACCTTTATCATCCATTGTACTCTGAAATATAAATACATCGATACACTATATATACGAGGTCTGAATCAAAGGTACCTACATAATTCGAGTCCAGTATTTCCAAACAGATCTGCAATCTTTCTGTGCCCCGCTGTATCTGACAGTATCAACGAGCATTGTAGCATTGTATCCGTCTGTGCCGACTGCCGACGGCTGGTACAAAGTAATTATTATCAGGCTCGCGTGTGGTAATGACTGTGACGTCACAGCGAAAATCCAACAGCCAATCTGCCGCCCGTATTTACGTGGGACAGTTGAGTTGGCATAATGGTAACAAAACAAAGCACGACTTGTTCGATTATTTATCATCAAGCGGCATTATATATACCTTTTTTTTATTGATGGACCTGTGTTATTCTGTAAGGGATCCTATTTAAATATACTTTTATCAGAAACTTCAAAAGTGGATTTAAAAAATAAGAAAACTTATGACGAACAAATGTCACGATATTTGTAAGGACAACTTAATTGACAAACCAAACTATAACTAAAATAAGACCCTAGAATGGCAGAGAATGACCTTGAGTGGAGTTCACGCACTTGTGAACGCTGTATGTAGGGTTAAAAGATCCTTTGACAGTCGACTAACACTCTCCTTTTCCTCTCAAGTCACTCTCCCCGCCTTTCCCAACCAATCCAACCAACCCAAACTAACCCAAGAATTACACCGACAGTACGACGAGCGCCTTATATTGTAAGTCGTTCCCGCCAACCGATCGCTACCCCTCTCTAACTCCCTACTATTTACGGAAACAAGTCGCGCCACCTAGCGTCGGCACGAGCCAACACGAGTTCAAGCGACGTCATAACCTTTTTAGACTACTATTTCCTACTATACTATAAAAATATGTCTAAAATGGGTGAAGTTCTATTATACAATGCTAGCATAACAGAGAGTCTAAAACTGGTGGTTCTATGTTCCATCAGTTACTTTAGACAGTTTACACGTTATCAATCAATCAATAAATTTATTCATTTGCTGATACATGAGTAGACAGGTGGTAGATGATGCAAATGGGAAATGTATCTTGCCTATTTGGCATGCAAATTACTTACTACCTACAATTTTTTTTTTAATAATTAATTTGAATAATAATTTAAATATCATTTAAAATTTACACTGTCACAATTTTATTAATATACTAACTTTTTTATTTATAACTCAATAGCTATGCCCACACTATGTCTCACGATTTCACTAGCGTAAGATTACGAGTATCTCTTGTATACTACTCGTAATAGCCTAATGTTAAATTATTCCTTCCTCAATAAATGTGGATAAATATAAAACTGCAATTTTTATTAATTTGAATCAGACCATCGTTCAACCAAGCAAACAAATTCTTCAGCTTTATAGTATTATCATTAAGTAATATTATAATTCGCAAGGTGTTGGAATAGCGACCCCTCACTAAAAAGCGCAGTGTTGGTCGACCCCTCACCAGGCGTACTGACGACATAAAGCGAGTCGCAGGGATTTGCTGGATGCAGGCGGCTCAGGATCTTTATGTTTGGAAGTGTCTACAAAAGTCCTATGTCCTGCAGTAGACGTCCATAGGCTGATAGTGATATGATGATGATAAGTCGCATCTCGCATGCACAATTCAATTATTCTACAGAACATTACAGTTACAACTATGTTACGATTGATATCTATACTAATATTATAAAGCAGAATAGATTGTTTGTTTGTTGTTGGATTGAACGCGCTAATTTTAGGAAGTACTGTTCCGATTTGAAAAATTATTTCAGTGTTAGATAGCCCATTTATCGAGGAAGGCTATAGGCTATATGTTATCCCCATATTCCTACGGGAACTGGTGCCACGGGGATAAAACCGCGCGGCGTCAGCTAGTAAGATATAATATACAACGCTCTTCATATTCACAAACACAATATCTTCTGATACAATCGATAGTGCGTCAGAAATCGAGGGAAAATCCTCCGAGATCGTCCTCGCTATAATTCTCAGGCTGCATGAATTATTGATGCGCCGCACAATGCTGCCGGCGATATTAGATGATAAATAAACGCTATGACGCTGCCAGTAAAACTTCCAAGAATAGAAAGGATCGAGACGCTCCTGTCTGGCCTTTCATCCTCAGACGTTTTCTGTGGAACATCAGTTTCGCTATCCGTTCTATCGGTTTAATATTTTTGATGTAAACTTATAGTCGTGTGTGTGTTGAGATGGAATCTTATGAAATTATGCAATTCATGTTTTAACAGTCTTAAAAAATGTAAACATATGCAATTTTTTATGGTTTTGGGTACACTCAGAATGTTCCCTAACGATGCCATTGTATGTTGTTGGCATAATTAATAATAGTTTAATGAATGTATGGTATATAATGTATGGCATAGGTACATTTATACTACACATTGATTTTTTTTTTTATTCTCTTTACAAGTTAGCCCTTGACTACAATCTCACCTGATGGTAAGTGATGATGCAGTCTAAGATGGAAGCGGGCTAATTTGTTAGGAGGAGTATGAAAATCCACACTCCTTTCGGTTTCTATACGACATCGTACCGGAACGCTAAATCGCTTGGCGGTACGTCTTTGTCGGTAGGGTGGTAACTAGCCACGGCGGAAGCCTCCCACCAGCCACACCTAGACCAATTAAGAAAACCTCAATCGGCCCAGCCGGGGATCGAACCCAGAACCCCCGTCTTGTAAATCCACCGCGCATACCACTGCGCTACGGAGGCCGTCAAAACGTGTAAAACAAAAAATTGGTAAAATGTAATCCATCTGATGGTTCTAATCATAAAAAATCATATAAAAATCTGCCTTTAGAGCCAATTCAGAAATGACAAAATTCAAAAAAAGTAATAAATATTTTCTCGGATTATGCGTGAAGCATCAAGCATCAGCGTGAAAAACGGAAACATCTTACATAGGTTAAGTCACTTTCATATTTATTTTAAGCAACCATTTTTGTTTCTTTTGTGAGAAATATTTATCCTGGGCCCCTAAACTAATTTCGATACAGGGCCCCAATGATTTGATCCAAGACACGCTACGCCTTTAATTTTATTTTTTTCACATGAGAAAGAGGCAAAAATCTCGCTCTATTCGCAACTCAATAAAAATTAAATAAAAAAATAAACGCATTCTACAGACAATAACGCTCTATTTCATTCCAATTTAAAGTTTTTTATTTATTTTATCGAAACAATCAGTGCCTTACCTATAATGATTCTATTTTCGAATAAAACCTCCTCCGTTTTATAGTAGGCTAGTACTTGGCTAGTACTCGTAACAGACAAGAATTAAAAAAACAAAATCACTTTAGCCCCTAGAGGCTAATATGCTTTTTTAGCCCCGCTGTGGAGTGGTAATATGACAGTGTTTTTGAGCAAGAGTAGTGAAAATCATATTAGTTATACATTACTCGTATAACTAATTGAAATAAAATCAAATCAAAAGACTTTAATTTGTTCAAAGTAATCAAAATCCATTCAATCGCTTTTGCGTGATTGTGTAACAAAGATACAAACATACTTAACAACATACATACAACTACGATTAAGATTTGTTATAAAGTAGCTTGTTTAGAGACGCCGCCTGTAACCGGTGTCTGGCACATTACAAGACAAGTGACAAATGTTTGCGTGTGTATCGAGAGACAGTGTCCCTTTGACGAATGCCGCTAGAATTTTAATTGCGTGCCACTTGCCAGTCAAATGAACTGAAGACTAATGTATGGGCCACTTCATTTTGATTATCCAAAGTTATATACAGTATGTTTTTGAATGTATAAAGTCGAAAGTACTGAAATAATATTTAAAATATTTTTCCAAATGAAAATGGTCGTTTTTCAATTTATTTAGGTATACCTGCTTAATTGTACAATGAAAATATTGTGTCTCATCAAAATTGGTTTTTGAGAAAATTGCAGACAAACTAAACACACCGGTCAAAAACAGGCTCACTGAACTCTCAAAATTTTGGTTAACTAACCTTTAGCTTCGACGTCGTTGACATTCAGTGTGCCTAGTGGGAGTTTCAATATTTTCATACTGTTACTATCACGTTGACGTAAACGCAAATTTATATGGAATTGAAACAGTTGTGCAGTGGTGCCAGTAGATGGCACTGTTTCAATTCCTTAGAAATTCGCGTTTACGTTACGTGGCAGTAACAGTATCAAACTACCACTAGGCCCTCAGATTTTGTCAATCTATTTAACGCCAGACGACAATCTAAAGGTTATTGTTGAATAAAGTAATTTATATTTCGTAAAAAGTTAAGTTCGTAAAACTCAATGTTTATTTTAATTTATAAAATTTGAATTTTAGGCCATTAGAATACTTATAAAGGTACAGGCGGGTAACACAACAAACAAACATTTAAATCGATCTCGACAATGATTCATTGGATCTCGTCTGTCTGTCAATATATTTATCAATCCGTTAATGTTTGGTGACTAACAAAATTCAACCTGTATGGTTGCAACGGAATAGTAAATACTTTTTCTTTTTTTATATGACTAAATGTTAGACAGTTAATTAGAGTTTATTACTAATTTAACTAAAACATGTTGTACGTCAAAGATGTTTATCTTTTTGATAGTTTTGAGTTAGCGTTACCAAAAGACATAGTTAAAATTTAAATTTTTGGTTTCTTTAAATAATATATTAACGTATTCCTCATTAGTCATTAAAATATGCTGATAATGGTGAAAACTCCTGGCACATTTTTTATTAATATAGAGGACTAAAGACCTCTTACTACGTGCACTCTTTTAAAGAAGTTTATCTCAATCATATAAGGCGAAGTAAATAATTACGTGCGAGCGACTGCCTCACTTATCCTAATTGAAATTCAAAATTATGTTTTAAACACGGTGATTATTATAATTTTCATTTTCAATAAAAAAAATTTAACCGACTTCAATAACATAAAACATACTGACTAAACTAAAAAGCGAAAAATAACATCATACAAAGTTCTATCTATCATATTATGTTCTAACTGATGATCAGTTTGAAGGCAGTGCTAGTCCAATGATGTATTAATTCGTGCCATGTAAGAATATCATAAAGATTTAGGTTTTTCAGACAATGTTCTTTCATGTAATTCTATCAGAAACGGCTTATATTAACACAACACCGGTTTAGCACCGACAATAGGACCCTTTCAAACAAAAAAAATATTATTGAAATCGGTTCAGGCGTTTTCGAGTAATCAGGTAACATACATACAAAAAAAAAACATACAGACGAATTGAGAACCTCCTCCTTTTTTTGAAGTGGGTTAAATAATAACACGTATCAAAGCAACTCATTGTTAAACTACACTTCTGTATTCGATCAGCTGTTTGCAAGACGGCCATTTTGTAGCGTTGACGATACGGTTTACGCGATCGTCTACGTATCGTCTATGAACTTCGACTTTGAATCGTAAGCGCTTGTCAAAATTGACAACTTGGCTACCAATTAGCGATCTCTATTTATATTTGTACTAGGAACAAATAGATATCGTGGTAAATATGGCTACGACTTTTCTATTCGTCGCGTCGATCATGCTACATATCGATGTTGAACTTTGGCCCCTATACATTTTTTAAGATTTCGTGAGCGTTTTCGATCGTAGAAAGTCAACTTGGCTAGGCCCTGATAGTAAGCGATGATGCAGCTTACCCCGGAACACGCAGGCTTATTACAGCGACAGAAACTGTTGCTTACAAACATAAATATTTGTGTAGGCTTTTAAACCAGCTGTAAGCTAACAAATAGATCTTCGCGGTCGTAAATTCGCCCTAATAACCACGCCACAGAGGGATTCATTTCGCGGATTTATGTGGCACGCGACACCGACGGAATTAAAAGTTTGCCGAACTAACGAGAGAGTTTTGGGAATTGGAAAATATTGGAACAGGAATTTGTGTTACGCCTCTGCTAAAATACGGCTTTACTTATTAGTGAAATTCGAAACAATAGTACGACATTGTAAAGCCCAACGTCTTCATTGGCTAGGACACGTAGAGAGGATGCCAAATACTAGAGGACTTAAAGTGATGACAAAATGGAGGCCACAGGTAAAAAGATTAAAAGGAAGACCTAAAAAAGATGGCTAGATTGTGTTAAAGAGCACCTGCAAAAAAATGGAAAAAATATCTGCGTGGGAAAGAAAGGCAAGGCATAGAAATGGATGGAGAAAAGTGGTAGAGGAGGCCAAGACCCACAAAGGGTTGTAGCGCCGAAGGAAGTAAGTAAGTAAGTAATCTTTACTTATTACTAGCTGACGCCGCGCGGTTTCACACGCGTGGTTCCCGTAGGAATACGGGAATAAAATATAGCCTATAGCCTTCCTCAATAAATGAGCTATCTAACACTGAAAGAATTTGTCAAATCGGACCAGTAGATCCTGAGATTAGCGCGTTCAAACAAACAAACTCTTATAATATTTATAATATTAGTTTAGATAACGTATCTCGTGTACTCATTTTGATTACTCATTTTCAACTCACATTCGGCTCACTGCTGAGCATGATCATCTCTCAGAATAAAAGATTAGGCGAATAGTCCACCCTGGCCCAAAGCGGATTGGCCGTGGAGAATTAAGAAAATTCTCAGGTATGCAATGTTGGCTCACGATGTTTTTTCTTCACTATTCGAGACACGTGATATATCATTAATTATATAGCTTCAATAGCTCACCGGTAATAGGGGTGGTGGTTCGATCCCCGCCCCGTCGGTCTATCGTACCGACTCCTAATACAGTCTTTCCCGACTAGTTCTTTAAAAAAAAATACCTTAAATGCACATATCTAAAAAGTTGGAGGTGAATGCCCCGGACCGTATTCGAACCTACGCCCTCCAGATTCGAAGCAGAGGTCATATCCCCTGGTCTATTTTGGCTCGTATGTATCTCGTTTAATCCCTTACTAATTACCATAAGTACGAGTATATTGTAAATTCTAGAGAGCTGTGATAGCCCAGTGGATATGACCTCTGCCTCCGATTCCAGAGGATGTGGGTTCTTTAGTTCTTCAATTCTTTAGTTTATCAACTTATGTACTTTACATTTACGGAAAATATCGTACAAGTAAGAAGCTTTTACTGTTATCTAACAAATATAAATCTCACACCACTGGGTCGTTCAGGGGAGTCTACTCGTACCTGTATTATTTTTTCTCCCAAAACCTTACCCAGTAATTCTGATACAACAGTAATGAGAGCCGTTTCTTTGTTTAAGACGCCGCTTTTAGCACGGTCTCGGTTCAACATTTTCAAATTACAAGGGTTTTTCCTTTCCGTTCCACTGGCGTTTAACTCAATGCCTTTGTTGTAGCAGCTGTGCCTTAATAAGGCTTGTTTAGGAGAATAATTTGTAGTGGAAACAACTCAAACAACGTTTAGCAGTACTTTTGTTTTTTATGTTCTCTTTTGATTCATTTTGCTTCCGACGAATTTTTACTATGTACTTATATATTTTTAATTAAGTACTAAATATGATTTAAGATAATAATTATTTAGATAATAATATCATATTAAAAACTAAGTTTTATGTATGTGATGAAACATATACCTCGACAAATTATCTGCGTATTTCCCAACTCGAAGGGGCTTTCCTCCTAATTCCTATGAAGATTAGGAGTTCTTGTGGCCAACTTACGATTCGATCAACTCTATAACTCCAATGTATTTTCTCTTTCAAAGTAAGTAGATTTCAAAATCGACCAACTTAAGAATCAGTGAAAATTCATCAATATGTGAAGTTGATTAATAAATGGTTAAAGTTGTTCAGAATTTCAGTGCTGTTGACACATTGTTAAAGCTCCGACGAACAGAATGTGAACGCAAAAATAAACGCCGCGTGTTTACCAATCAAAACTCGCTGGAGTGAATAATTGAATGAATGTTTTAATAGCTTTATTTATTCAACAAAGTCAACTAGCAGTTAGTTTGCATTATCACGAGTAATAATTTAAATTATATGATTCATCATTAACAGCAGAATTAAATCATCGCTAACATCATCATTTTCTATCCATTCTATTTCTTTATTTTACTATTATATATATCGTGCTACGTCTTCGGCCCTTACACCATTAATATTATCATCGAAATCATCAGTACCATCACAATTATCAATATTGACATCATTATTTTCATCATGTAAACATAATTATATTAATAATATTTCATTCACTCATAAAAGCCTCAATAATAACAAGGGATCGGCCCTCATTCTTCTAAGTTCTAAACTTCCCAGAACGTTTGACGTTGTCGTACCCACATCGAGCACAAACTTGAAGGACCAAAACAGGGCAAAAAGGAATATTGTACATACAGGCAAACAATAATTTGAGATTGGTTTGTTTAACTTGCTAATACATCCTAGAAGATTTTCATTACATCTCAATAACGATATCAGATGCGCAGCTTGTGTGTCGCTATCCAAAGTTAACATACATAAAAAGGGTAATATTAATTTATAATAAAACACGGCAAAATCTCATGTGATACAAACGTTGGAGTATGCCCGACTAGTTTCGAACCCATTCGGGGCCTTTAGTCATGAGCTGGTTCTTGCAAAGCGCGATCCAAACTGCGACACGGTGGTGCAAGCGGCCGCTCGCAGCGCGCGTTGGGAAAGGGGCTGAGTGGGAAGTGAAGGTTCCGTTGCACACTCCGACGGTTCTTGAATATCAAAGGCTATCTTCAAAGGCTAATATTATTATAATAAAAAGAAATACATACGCGTTTCCGTACATAACATACGCTCGAACAGCAAACCTTGCTGTGGCAGCCAGAAAAAAAAATATTAAGATGGTGTAAAAGTTGAAATCAGTTCAGCGCTGTTAGCTAGACCATAGTTATGTTGTAACTGTGGAAGCTATTAAACTCGCGGCGGATAGGATTCCAGTTTGCACTAGCAATTTAAAGTTTAAACTAAAAATGGTTGATCAAAGTGCTGTCGCGTTGTTGATCGAACCGCCAGTATACACTATATTTACTTTAGAGCATGTTCACACAAGATTTGAAAATTGAACACGACAGTCGCAACTGAAATGCGTTGCAACTACTGTTGTAGCCAGTTTAAATTGTTTACATTTTCAAATAATTCTCGTTACTAATACACACTGCGAATATATGAAATGCCTTTATGTTTCTTTTATGTTTCTTGAAGTCAAAAATGAAAATACACGATCTAAACAAGCAAGTTCCACAGTTGGTGCATTTCATCAGATTCTCAGCGACATGATTTATGTCGTCATCGATATCTGACGTCACCCGGAGGAGGGTTTTTTAGCCCAAGATTTCGTGGGCACTCGAACTGATACACTCAGGCCAAAACACCATTCAAATAAGGCCTTCTAAGCCGAGGTCCGATTCTTAGAAGTGACGCCCTTAGAGAGTCGTTCCGCCCACACGCTTCTGCTCTCATCCAAACCCCTCGGTGATGCCGCTGAGGTCCCATTAAGGAGCTTATAGCATTTACACAATCAGAAAAACAAAGATGTAAGTATGTCGTCTGTGGTCAGTGGAGTCGATCCCAATACTCACAGGGCTTTTTATTATCTTCCATTATATTCTCAATCTGATTAAAGGTAAAAAATTAGTTTCATTAGAGATTTTATCTTCATAACTCCATGTAGTGTGAAGGTACGCTTACGTGAGTATAAAATTGGCTGTGAAATAAGTTTCCGCTTCAGTCCAGCGCTACAGCGCTACTTTATCTAATTGCTGGCTGAATGGTGGGTACTCAGCGAAATTGAAGGCATTGCTTCCTTCAGCTGCACTTGCTAAATGTTGAGCAATATGTTGTATGAACTTGGTGCACTGTAAGAATGTGGCGTAATCGTTATAGAGGTATTCGAAAAAGGATATTTTATACACATTTGTAAGCTGGTTCATAGGGTCTTACCAAGTTTATGTGTTACCAAGAGTAGGTAAATCATTATTTGGAACTATTCAAAAATCGCTTTTTAACTTTTATGTTTTTACAGCTTCGTAATTGAATGACTACCTGACGGCACGCAGTTTTACCCGCGTAGTTCCCGTTCCCGTGAGAATACGGATATAAAATATAGCATATGGTAGGGTATAAAAAAGATAGGTTTCTAGTGATAAAAGAATTTTCAAAATCGGTTCAGTAGATCACAGATTACCGCCTACAACACCACTAACCTTAACTCTTTATAATATTAGTAGTTATAGATTTCTTACTACGTTTTTCACGTTGTTGCAGGGAGCTGCTGGATGCTGGCGGCTCGCAAATGTTTTGTTTGGAAGTCCATGCAAGATGCCTATGTCCAGCAGTGGACGACCATCGATAGTTAATGATGATGATGATGATGATGATGATAATCATGATTTAAAATTTTAGTCATATCGGTCCAGTAGTTGTGGCGTGCATGCGTACCAAACACATACAAACCTTCGCCTTTCTAATATCATTGCGGTTACTGCAAACATTACAAGTTGTCATTTATTGGACAAAGAAATATAATAACAGTCAGTACAAAGTCATAATATTAATGACAATTATGTAATAATAATAATAATAATAAAGCCTTTTATTTCCACATCAATTTACATTTCAAACGTTTGTTAGGTGTGTTAGTTTAAATTATAATTATATCTATATATTAATTCTAATGTTAATATGGTTAGTTATCTTCTTGTGATGTGGATCCCGTTTGGGTGAAGGCCTCCTCTTTCTTCTTCCAGTAATCTCTATCTTTTGCGAGAGACATCCATTCTCGCCCTGTTTTGATAATGATGTCATCAGCCCACCTTTTAGTTGGTCTGCCGACGCTTCTCTTTTCCAGGTGGACCTTTCCAGTTTGTGACTTTTATGGTCCATCTACTGTCTTTAATTCTTGATATTGATATTCTTGACAATTATGTAAGCACCAGTAAACAGAAATCCGTGGCCTCAGAAGAAATGGCCAAAGAATTTTCCCGAAGCGAAATCTTCAAAATAATGACGTCAACAAATCACAGTCTAAGCCTTTCCTGACGATAATATGACGAAAATAATGTCCGGATATTGTTACGAAGCACCAAAATGTAGGATCATATAAAAATCCACAAAGGGTAGGGGTCGTTTGATGTTCAAATAGAACGATTTTCAATTTATATCCTATTCCTTGGGAGGTCGCGACGGAGACGACCTTAGGCAGATATGAATATACTCGCAATATGCTGATTTTGTTGTTATATTCCAAACAATCTTTTGTATAAAATGAAAGTCATTTTTATGGAACAACAAGAAACAAATAAATACACAGCATGTAATAGCTAGACGTCCTCCGTGGAGTAGTGGAGTAGTGGTATGCTTGGCTTTATAAGACGGAGGTCCTGGATTCGATCCCTGGCTTAGCTGATTCAGGTTTTCTTAAGTCCAGATCTGGCTGGTGGGAGGCTGGCTAGTTACCACCTACCGGCACAGACGTACCGCCAAGCTATTTAGCGCTCCGGTACGATGTCGTGTAGAAACCGAATGAGATGGGATTATCATTTTCCTCCTAAGTAAGTAATAGTGATGATGCAATCTAACATTTGAAGCATGCTAACTTACAAGTTAGACTGCTTCAAATAGATCGTCACTTACCATCAAGTGAGATTTAAGTCAAGAGCTAACATGTAAAGAATAAAAAAAAGAAAAATCTGTTAAATTCTACTAGAGTCTCTATGTAAGAATACCTTTTAAAATACATATCATTCAACAATTTGGTTTTAGAGCAATAAATAAGTTAACTTATACATTTTGTTTAACTTAAGTTTCAGAGTGTAGAAAAAGTTTATGGTTAGGTTTAAGTTTAAAATTAACCTAGATTTTAAGGTACCTACCTCCATACCTCTGTATTATACTTTGTAAAGAGACACATTACATAATTACATATTTTAATGTCTATTCTTATACAATTATTTTTAGTCATATTGTTATCTTTACTTCTTTTTAATTTAACAGTTAAATCATTCCAACGCCTAACAACCTTCGCACATAAATTCCATTGACTTTCATGACACCGTACACAGGAATCGCTTTCGTCTCCGTATCTTCATCATCTAAAATCTTCTCTTGAGAATGCCACCCTAAGTTATCTCCATCAGGATACGGCTTGTCCAGCAGTTTGTAAGCTTCGTCTTCTGTTAGTCTCTCTTCAACTGTTGCACTCCTTTTAGTCGTTGTAGATATGATCTTATGGACAGGTTTCTTTTTTAAAAAGCTATATGAGCTGGAAGAAAAACTTAAACTTATTTGATACACACACATCTATGAGTTAAATATAGGTTAATCTATAGTTAAAATGTAGTCTCAGTGTGAATTGGGTTGGGCTATGAAATTTTGAACATGTTTTTCAAGTAATTCTCAGTATTTTTAGTCGATTGTGAAGATAATGTTGCTACAATCCGATGTTTCTTGGAGAGCACGTCAAACATTGGTCATGGTAACATCCGATCATTACTTAATCAATTATTTATTATTATCACTATAAGCTTCTTCATATCAGCAGAACATAGGCCTTTTGTAGGGACTTCCAAACATCATGATCCTGAGCCACCTGCATTCTGCGAATCCTTGCGACTCGTTTGATGTCGTCAGTCCATCTGGTGGAGGGTTCATAACTACGCTTTCTAGTGCGAGGTCGCCATTCCAGCACTTTGGGACCCCAACGTCCATCGGCTCTTCAAACTATGTGCCCCGCCCATTGCCACTTCAGCTATAAAAATAGCTTGGCAAAACAAATTGCAATAGCATTGTGGGTCTAAGGTATCTACATGCGATCACTTAATACTAAAATATATTTTGCTAAACTCCGCGAAAAAGTGACAAATCCCAGCAGATGTTTTCTGTAGTTTCACTCGAAACTAATTTTAAAAAGACGTCGCGTCTACAATATTTATCTGATAATTCATGAAACATTGGAATGTCCTTTTTTCTTAATATTTTTTTGTAGAATACTTACTTAATTCTCAAAGAATCGTCTAATAAATGTTCTCTATTCTTTATTTCCTTTATAAAAGTCTCAGCTGCCTTTTTAGCAAACACCTGTGCCAGTTTCGTTAAATATTTAACAGATGTATCCGAAATTATGCTGTCGATGAGTTGTTTTGTTTTTAATTTTATAATTATATTCTCACTGTATGCGAATGAAATGAACGTAAGAGTGAAGTATAATTGAATTTTTAACGACATCGTCGTTTCGGTCTTGATTATTCGGTAAATGATTCAAGTTTATTGCCAATAACGTTGGTTTACCAATTAAAATGCTTGGTCCATCAAAATTTACATACATATTGTGTACACGATTATGATGTTGAATGCTCGGAGCTGCTCAATATTGAATGATTATAAGAAAAACATGAGAAGACAGACTAAGGGCCGGTTTAATCACGTTATGTCTTTGTCATAATTATCATATCATATTAAAAAATTAAGTCACTTCCGCTGTGTGTATGCTCAGATTAAAATATTCAACGGATTTTATTGCAGTGTTCAGCAATAGATAGAGTGAAGTTCAAAGGGAAGTTTTATCTATACTAATATTATAAAGCTAAAGAGTCTGTTTGTTTGTTTGTTTGAACGCGCTAATCTCAGGAATTCCTAGTACTAATTCTTTCAGTGTTAGATAGCCTATTTATCGAGGAATGCTATAGGCTATATTATCCCCGTTTTCCTACGGGAACGGGAACCACGCAAGTAAAACCGCGCAGCGTCAGCTAGTAGAGAATACATGTTTAAAAAGTACATACATACTATACTTCAGAAAATATATCTGTAAATAATAATAGAATAATAAGCAGCAGGACATTATTTTAGCATGATTAAACTATTTACGAATTTTTCCTTCCTTTTTCGTTTTAGAGTAGGCTAACTCGTAACAGACAAAAATTAAAAAACCCCTAGAGCATAAAATGGTCTTTTGCCCCGCTGTAGAACGATAATGGCAGCGTTTTTGAGGAAGAGTAGGGCAAAAGATATTTTCTTTCTTTACTTCATAAATTGAGGTATATCTATCTATCTATCGCCGGGTCATTTTATATCGTTGGCACAATCATTAGTGCCTCTTCAATTATTGATAAAACGTAGCATTGGAGTGATCTCCGTCGACCATTACTAATTCTATCGTAAACCTATCCGGCGCGGTCGATATGTAAACCGATTTACGTATTAGATTAGATTCAAGATTGATTAGTTAATCCATAATGCAAATATTAATTTCAATATTTGCTTTGCAGCCTATCTACAAGACGTTTTAGTCGATGGTTGGAGTTGATTTTGGTTGAACGTCAATTGTAATTATAATATTGATTGTATATCTTGCCTTATCTGAAAACAGTAACAATGTCTGTTTTCTTTTGAATATCAGGCTTCTAGTTTTGCCCACAACGTAATCTTTGCCTGTATTCATTATGGATGGTACGGCATGACTTGGAGGTGGCACTGCCATGCCCCCAAATTTTCTGTGAGTGAAAAAGCGAAGAAAGTGTTTTTTTTAATGGATTTTTTAGCCCTCATATAAGAATACTGCTAAATTTGTAATTACGTTTGGTCCAACAAGTATTTTCATCAGAAGATCCATAAAAGTCAATGATATTAAATACTGTTAGATGTGTTACTAGCGCATGAAAATAGAGGCGCTCAAAAGATGAAATTTATACACAACTCAATATTAGTTGTGGTCAACAACGAACGTTATTTAAACAAATAATACCTAAAAATCGTCTACAATACCGAGTTGTGTATTCAGGAGGTTTAAAAACTATATATACTAAAAAAGCCAATTATCCCACTTTAATATGACGCGAGTATATTAAAGTGGTCGGATAATTGTGCTTTTGAGTATACAATGGAATTAAAGACAAAATTGTGCATGTGTGCACTCAGTGTGCCTATTATTCGGATCGCTTTTTGCAGTGGTAGGGTCGTAACCGATCTATAGTATAAAATAATCATTGATAAAAGCATTTATAAATCATCATTTTAAGGCATCAAAATGTGGAAAGATCGTACTCATACAAATATAAATTATAAGTAAAAAAACTTTTAAAAAAAAACTTTTATAAAAAAAGCTTTTATAATATACGCTCTAAAAAGAAGAAAATATTTTTTTCTTTCAACATTTTAACTATTAACTCAAAATTAAAATTGGAAATATAATAAAGTTACCAGATCAATTTACATAATTAAATTGGTACTAGTTTATTTTCAAATTGCGCGACACGCATTTGATACCCATATTGTAGAAGTACATTAAAAATAACTTTTCCGTCATATTTTATTTAGAATAACGTCATATAAATATATCGTGCATTGTCATCCAATCTTAACGTGTATACAAAATTTCAGCTCAATCGGTTGAAGATATCTACATCAAAATTGAGCTCAAAGAATCCACCGTAACATCCTACATACATTGCAAGTTAAATAAAAGCGTTTAATAAAAATGAATTTCAGAGTACCTAGCAAACAGCATTTCATATATTTATATCTATCTGTATACTTACCTATCAAATTCAATGTTTGCGGCCTGTAAGTTCTGTCTATTAGGTTTCAAATACGTTATCAGTCCATCTGGCAGCTCTCCCATCCTCGACTAGTAACGGCCTCATAACCGTTTCCCTCTTCAATTATTGATAGAAGCGGCATTCAATGCTGCTCCTCTATCACTTGAATGATTAATTCCCTTGGAAACCCCTTCAGCGGGGCCGATATGCCTTTGTAAACAGTTTTACGTTCCTGGTTTATTAGTTTAAGTTGCCGTCGGCTTCGATCGCGTTTATGTTGATTTTATCAATCTATTTTATGCTATTTTAAATTTGTTTTTAGTCCCTTGGGTAGCAATACTTTAATTCTGTATAAGAGGTACCTACGTGCGTTTAGATTTTTAATCATGTAAGCAATCTTAAATCATTTACAGTTTTAGTTTTAATTGATTATGAAGCACGGCTAAAACTCACGTGATATTAGGTCGGAGTATGCCCGACTAGTTTCGAACCCATACGGGGCCCTTAGTCATGAGCAGGTTTTTTTTATTGGAATACCTATTCTTATAGTAATTGGAAAACCATTGTGTAAAGCAGAGCAACTGACTAACTGACTTGTTGCCCTTTCGGTTTCTACAGGACATCGGACTGGAAAGCTAAATCTCTTGGCGGTACGTTCTTAAAAGTGCCGGTAGCCATGCCAGACCTAGGCCAATTAAAAAAACCTCAATCGGCCGAACCAAACCAAACCAAAGCCAGAACCATAGACCTCCGTCTTGTAAATCCACCGCGCATACCACCACGGACGCCGAAAAACCTACCCTACCCCAGTTAAAAACCATGATCATGCCACTGTTCAAACAAGGTAGAGCAATCCTAGATGTTATATATGTATATTGTATATATGGTGCGGTCGTAACATGGGCACTGTAACTGATATACTGCGTGTTAATGGCGGTGTCCATTGTTGTACCAGATTTAATCCAGTTTTCCTGCAAGTTAACTTTTATAGTATCGTACATTTTATAGCCTGTAGTGTATCTGTAGCCTAACCATTATTGCCAATATTGTATTTTTTTTATTTTTTATTTTTTGGAGTTTACTCCTTAAGAATCGATTTTTTATATATAAGGCGCCCGGTATGAGAAAAATCCGAGGGGTAAAACCAACTGAACTAACGAAAAAGTGTCACGTTTTTGGTGCGCACCTTTAGTGCGCAACTTTCTAATTTGTTTTAATGATTATATCATTGTAAGAGTAAAATATATAATGTGAAGTATATTACAAAGTCTATTAGTTATTTTACAATTCTATAAATTTAGTCTTCTTTAACATAAGCATTACTAAAGCCCTACTCGATGTGCACTGTTTACCAACAAAAAAAAGTGTGCATGTTAAAAAGAAACAAAAAGTTACCCCGAAGCACGTCTCAATACTCGCGCCTTAAAAGTGAAAGGTGCGCAACCGAGGTGCAGCAGGCCGCGGCGTGCGCGCCCGCCTACAGCGTGCACATGGGTGCGCACGTAAGTGCACGCTGTTGGCGGCAGCGCACGGTGAAAGGTGCGCAGAATAGGTTGCGCACAAAAAACGTAACGCATGTCATTTCATAACTTATTGGAGTTCACTCCTTAAGAATAGATTTTTCATATATAGCCTCCGTTATGAAAAAAATATCAGTAAAATTCGATGAACGCATAGCGTTACCATTTTATAGCCTGTAGTGTATCTGTAGCCTAACCATTATTGCCAATATTGTATTTTTTTTCTTTTTTTTTATTCTTTACAAGTTAGCCATTGACAATCTCACCTGATAGTAAGTGATGATGCAATCTAAGATGGAATCGGGCTAACTTGTTAGGAGGAGGATGAAATCCACACGCCTTTCAGTTACTATACGACGTCGTACTGGAACGCTAAATAGCTTGGCAGTACGTCTTTGTCGGTAGGGTGGTAACTAGCCACGGCCAAAGCCTCCTACCAGCCAGACCTGGACCAATTAAGAAAACCTCAATCAGGGCCTCGACTTGTAAGTCCACTGCGCCACGGAGGCCGTCTAAATTTCCCGTTTTCCCTTTAGCAATGTAGTTGTATATGTCGTAATTTCTATTACACCTCTTTCAAATTAGCCCGACTAATGTTGAATATAGATCCTGTATAGGTCAACAGCCTAGGCTGTCAACAGATTAGTCTACAGGCCTCGGATAAAGGGAGGATAGTCGCACTTGGGAGCTGCTCATACAGTAGGACGTGGAGTACCACTTTCTACTGTATGAGGAGCTCCTGTTCAGGCGAGTGAAAGTAATTAACCGAGTGATCAACGGATCACCAGAATGTGCGCAAGCATTACAGTTCCAAAAGCTGCATTGTCACTTAACATAAGGTTGGACGGCCTCCGTGGCGCAGTGGTATGCGCGGTGGATATACAAGACGGAGGTCCTAAGTTCGATCTCCGGCTGGGCAGATTGAGATTTTCTTAATTTGTCCTGGTCTGGCTGGTGGGAGGCTTCGGCCGTGGCTAGTTACCACCCTACCGGCTAAGACGTACCGCCAAGCGATTTAGCGTTCCGGTACGATGCCGTGTAGAAACCGAAAGGGGTGTGGATTTTCATCCTCCTCCTAACAGGTTAGCCCGCTTCCATCTTAGACTGCATCATCACTTAATCACTTACCATCAGGTGAGATTGTAGTCAAGGGCTAACTTGTAAAGAATAAAAAAAAAAGGTGAGATCACCAAGGGCTAATTTGTCATAGAACTTTTATTAGGGGTTCGAACGTACGTACGTACGGAAACGAAACCCTTGTAAGCTCACTCGCTCACATCCGAATGTCCGTCAATTTTCTGCGATCTACTAGACTAATTAAGAAGTTTGGTACACAACTCCTGTGACCTAAACGTGTACCGTGAATAGATGAAATCTAAATATAGGAGGCACTTTTGAGGAGGAAGATGGAAAGTTAAAAAAAACATTTGCAAACTACATCGTGTGATACCTCAAACGAAAGATCTAGATAAGAGATTTGTTTATAATATTAGTATAGAATCTTATTTGTATAGGATTGAGTTTGTAGGTTTAAAAGTAGTGAAACGCTAAACCGAGGGGGATATCAGAGTGACAAGCGAGCGACGACATGCACCGAGCTGCTTGGAATGGACTGGACTTTTTTACTATTTAATTACCTAAGTATTAAGACCCTTGACTGCCATTTCACTTAATGTTAAGTAAGGATGTAGTCTAACAATGGAATTCATAGACGTTGTAGGGGCGCCGCCAGGGAAACATTCACCCGCTAAGTGTCAATTTTTCAAACATATAAAGGTTAAATTCGACACTCAGCGGCTGAATCATCCCCTGGGGGTGCCCTACACGTCTGTGAATTCCACTGTAACATGGAAGCGGGGTTCTTCCAAGTAGAAGAGGCACAACTTCATTCTACCCATACCGCTGACGATTTCCACGCGACGTAATTCAAAATTTAAAAAATCAAAATTCATTTATTTCTAGGCAAAGTTTACAAGCCCTTTGTAACGTCAAATTATGTCATGATTTAATGATTTAATTGTTACGAGGGTACATATGCACCTTGGTCCGAGAAGAGCCCACAACAAACTCGCCAAGGTACATTTATACTGGTTTAAACAATGACGTAGTATAAAATTATCATTGGGTATACAGATACTCATCTGTGATGTAGAATTATCGATATAAATGGTCGAAGGTCGATATCGGTTATGCCAACAAAAGAAATTATAACTAAGTGGTTGCCAAATTTTATAGATTATAGAACAATACATTAAAACTCATGATTTGAATTTGTTAGTTTTTACCACCAAATAATTATAATCCTACCCCTTGACATCTGCATTACAGATCCAACCCAAGCTAATAAAAGAAAGCCTCAAATGGTTCCTGTAAATATACTACTTACGTGTCGCTTTGTTAACCATTCTCTCTATTTGGCTGACGCACTTCTGTGGGTCTCGATAAAGCAACGTTGTTTTACACTATGTTAAGAAAAAACTATCAACCAAAGGTTGGCAACAAGTCTCAAATGTATTGTGAACAGCTAGATCTATGTGATCAGACACAAAGCATAGAGAACGAAGTTTATAAGCCCTGCACAGTGTGTCCGTTTCGGTAAGCGATCTGATTACTAATGGCTTGATTACTAATTTTAGAACTAGTAATCAAGACCTCTAAACCAAATAATACATTCTAACATCCCGGGTCTTGCATACCTCTACAATAGCACGCGCTTCGGCGCTCCACACGCCTCGCCGCCTCTCGTTCCAAATTCGAACGGTTGACGCGCCAAATTGGAATTGTTTTTCATTTTTCGAACGTTAAACGAGGGTTTGTTACTGTGGCTTCGACCGGAGGGTGCTTTATCTGCCCACGTCGGCTCTTTACAAAATCTGACGTTTTGTGGAATGTGTTGGATTGAATTCATTTGGTGTAAATCAATACTATGATGAAAAGATTCTTATGTTATACACAGCTGTTTATGACACACAGTACAAAGAGCCGATGGACGTTAGAGTTCCAAGGATTGCATCATCACTTACCATCAGGTGAGATGAGTAAAAAATAGGTGCTAGAATGGTTTTAACTGGAAGTTTTAAGAGTGAGGCTCACTGTTGAGCACGATTCTCCCCTCAGAATGAGAGGGGTTGGGCAAATATTTTACCACGCTGACCCAATGCGGATTGGCAGACTTAACACATGTAGAGAATTGAGAAAGCTTCTATCCAAGCTTGTTAGTTGTTACTCAATCCAAAGCAAAACATCTGAATGTATGATATTCAGATGTAATCTAAATAAATACAAAATACGCAGCTTTCTATTTTTAAACTTGATGAAAAAAAATAAAAAGTTAAAAATTACTTGCAAGAAATCTAAACATCGCGTCCTAAAGATTTTTATAATATCGTTTAATATCCCCCAAGTTTATTAAAAGTAATACCAGCGCGAATAAGTGAAATATGCCCATTAAGTATTGTTTTATGTTAATTTAAATGCTATTCTGGTTTTAATATTTTCACCAAATTGTCTCGTCGACATTAAAAACACCTTCTTGCATTCGAATGGTGGAATTAAATTCCAAATTCAAAATTTTATTAACGCTTTCAGACGCGTTCACGCGTTTGAATGTTTTATTTAAATGAAAATATTTTGCATTTAATTAATTTTAATATACGATTGTCTTTGTTGCCTTATATATTTACTAGAGGATGCCCGCAACTTTGTCCGTGTGAATTTCAGTTTTTCACAAATTCCGCGTGAACTATAGTTTTTTCGGTATAAAAGTAGTCTCTCCAATACTCTTTATCTATACTAATATAATAAAGCTGAAGAGTTTGTTTGTTTGTTTGATTGAACGCGATAATCTCAGGAACTACTGGTCCGATTTGAAAAATTCTTTCTGTGTAAGATAGCCCGTTTATCGAGGAAGGCTATAGGCTATATATTATCCCCGTATTCCTACGGAAACGGGAACCACGCGGGTAAGACCGCGCGGCATCAGCTAGTTTAAGATATAAAACCTTATAATTAAATAAATTCAAATTATGTTACTCAATAACCATTTTTATTTCCCAGTTAGTGTCATTTAAGTCGGTTCACTTAATTGTACAAACATATAGACAGACAGACCGACAAAAATGTTAAAAAAGTTTGTATGTGCTTTTGTATTACGTAAATAAACATAAGCACTTGAGAAAAGACAGTTATTTTGAAATCGCGTCCATACACTTCTTGTTTTTTATAAAAGAAATAAGTTTTGATGTAAACTTACTAAGGATTTTGTGACAGAGCTGAATATTCTTAATTTCAAGTCTAGTAGTAAAATAGAAGTCTAGTTATAAAGCACGTAATCACGCCCCCACGCTCGACCAGTTCCGAGCTAAAAGTTTCCCGATTCTTCCGACCCACTAACTCCCTTTGCAGGAAATAAATTGAAAGCGACACAAAAGCAACCTTACATTGTTAGAACCATAGAGTTATTACTCATAGAGACGCCATTTATGTACACGAATTACCCGATTGCTGAATCTTCTTTTTATGCAAGTTTTCTATTTAAATGCGACCAAACCGAAAAAAGGCAAATGGCAAAAAATAGTCAATCAATAGCAACTAAAAATATCGTTCTATCTTTCATTGCATTGGGACAAATGATAAAGTGACGTTCGCCGTTATTGGTCGGCAATATTTTTTTCTCCTGACGAAATTTATAGTTGACGCACCAGCTGCTGGTATTTGTTATCCTTGTGTAATACTCCTGTGAATCGCCCTTTACACAGACGGTTATTGTCTTTATTATTAATATCTGTGAATAGCTGTTAAGGTATATATGATCAAACATTACATTTTGTTTAAAAAAAAATGGTCTATAACACAGTCGCCTTAATTATTTGCATTTAACTTAGCTATGATTATTTGAGATATAAATGAATTTTTTTTTTGTTTCCTAACTGCGCTTCTATGCGGTATGATTCTATGGTTAAAAGAGGACGTTTATCGGTGAGGTTGGCCAGCCTTTTGTGGGCGCAGTGTGACGTCAGCTGCTATTTTCTTTCGTTAACAAGTTAAAGGCCTTTAAATATTAACATTGCATGTGAGATGTTAAAAACTATTTTACTCCCTTTTAATAGTAGGGAATATAGGAAATCTTGATTTCGCCCTGGTTTTCGAAAATCGAGTTTCATTTAATCTCGTCCTTTTGAGGCCCTATTGAGCAATCCTGACTATTTTTGAGATGGTGCCTATATATGTGTGTTTAGGCCACCCTCTCAAAACTACGAAACGGCTTAAGTGATTTGAACGAAAAGTGTTCAGAAGGATTTCAGCCTTCAACAAACTTAGATTTCATAAAACATTTGAAGTAATTCACCAATTCGGAATCAGATTTAAAGAAATCTGAAAAACAAGGATTACATAAATTTGATTTTTTTAATTCAAACTGCTCCCAATTTATGTGTTTTTTTATTCAAAGTAAGTACAAACACTCAACTTCTATGCTGCTAATAAAGTGTGAAAGATGATCATTTACTTCGTTCCAATTCTCATTGTAAATAAGTTCAAATGGAAAAAAAATAAAGTTGCGTTTTGTCCAGTCATCTTCAACTAAGTCTCGGATTTTAACTTATCTCTTAAGACAAAGTCCATTCAGCAAGAAAGATAAATGTTTAACTGAGATGCTACTTTTCAAAACTTTTTTCCTCAGCAGCTCAAACTTTTTCATTTCCGCAACTTTTTGATGGCGAGAGACGATGAACTGTACTTCGTCAGTCAAGGTAATAAATTCATTCATTATTATCAAAATGGTGGCAGACTAAGTGCTTTTTTGTGTTCGAAAATGCAAGTAATATTTTTTTTTATACAACATTATAGTGTGGTACAAAGATATTTATTAAGCGGTACAATATTTCAATTAAATTTTGGAATCCTACTTATATTATAAACGCGAGAGTTTGAATGGATGTATGTTACTGAAAAACTGAATTCTACGTGGACGAAGTCGCGGGCGTCCGCTAGTATAAAATAAAAATGTATTATGGAACTACGAACAGAGTTCTTAAAAGATAAAATAAATGGTTAATGGATAAAAAATTCAATATTGCTATTAAATTTTTGCTCTAGCAAATCAAGATTTTTAACTGAGTTTAAAATAAATATTGGGCATTATTTATACCAGTGTACTACTAATCAGTATGTCGGAGACGGGATGACATTAGAGGTTAATTTTAAGGGCAAAATACAATTATTGTATGAAGGCCAATCATTTCTCATCATATTTACCAAAATGTAACCATTAAATCCTCGAGTGGCAAAAATAACCTTCAGTAATGCTCGAGGCTTATGACTCTATATACAAATATAAACTCTTTTGTTAAATATTTTTAAAAATATAAATGCGTTATTTGAAAAAGCAAAATGTAATACCTATACGTAATCAAAATTCCACCCACCGCATTTAAAATGTATGAATCACGTCAGCGTGAATTGGAACGCAGATAACAAACCAACAGACATCATTTAATATCCAATTACAATCTGGTATCGGATTTACTATTCATTACCATTCTATTCGATCATTGAACACGCGTGTATCTAAAAATGTTTCGCACACAAATTTCTATATTCATTTTCTCTTATTTTATCACCACCAGTTTATCTGAAAAAGTGACATGGCTACCTAATATTAACTTTAACTTACCCATGAATTTTGATACCAAGCTTTGTTCCAAAAAGACTGTTATATTTCCTGAAACACTGGCAGGGAGTGTAGTGATTGACTCCGATACATCAGTGAACGAATTCATATTACCAAACAATGGAGATATATTTTTGGGTGAAGGAGCAAGTATAGAATTGGGATCTGGTGAAGAACCCGATTGTAAAGCCGGCTACGTTCACTACAGAGAAAATACAGAAGCAGATTGGAGTAGACCTGACGTTTGGAGCTCTGTCAGAATTAACGATGCGACACCAGATGCAGAAAGAGTGCCTTGTTTTGATGACGTCGTAATATTCCCACCGAATAGTACTTTCACCGTAATATTACCAGATGTTGTACAGAAAGTTCAAGCTGTAGAATTGGGCGGAGAAAATATCAACGATTTCTTAGAGTACTTTGCTTCAAAGCACTCCAATCAGGGTCAGACGTTTATCTTAAACGAATATCACGAATCTGGCGTTTCTATAGGAGGTTATTTAAATACATGTCACTCTCGATCAGGGTGTCCGTGTCAAACAAATACACTCAAAATAGATTGTTCCGCAAAGTTATGCAAAAAACCAACATGCGCTGATTCTATCAAGCCAATTGGTCATTGCTGCAGAATTTGCGGAGGAGCGATAGTTGTCGATATTGATGAAACTTTTGACTTTCTGCAATTTCAACTGCTCATTGAAAAGATTATAGATACATACGGGAAAGATAAATTTATTTACCACATCGGAAGACTTCCCGATAACAAAGTACAAGTTATTGTTCTCGATAAGAATGGGTATGATCAAACTAGTGCTGAGGTAGTGAGCGCTATATCGTACAATATGGAGAAAGATTTGAGACACGATATGCAAGTAAGTGGGAGTCCTTTGTCAAAATCTGGATTGGGAGGAAAGCTGTTCGTTTGTATGTTCTTCGCTGTTATTTTAGTGATGGCGGGTATCTATGCATATTACTATAAGCTTCCTCAGATGAATTACCCAATTATAACGGGTCGGAGCCAAGCTAACATGTTTTCAAGGTTTAATCGGAGAACTGAGAGTGTTGTTTCTTTAACTCGAAGGGATTCCACACCGATTGGCGACAGTACTGCAACAGCTTTTAGGAATCCTTTGTATGACTCTCAAAGAAGTCGTGTTTCAGTTGAAGAATCAATCTTGGAGGAATAAGCAATTTGAATGATTATATGATGTGTGTAAATAAATATTATTGACATATATTTGTTAGTGTATATTAAATGATCGTTAATCTTTTTAATAAATTTATCTCAAACGTAAGCAGTATTTTTAAAAAAATACACATTTGAATAAAATGTATAATGATAAGTGCTTTCATATTAACATGTTCTTGAACTTCATGAACCCATAATCATAATATCTACGAGTTATGGACAACTTGGTCAGTGCAAATAAATACTCATACGTGATTCTCTAGTTGAAAATTATAAAAAATACCTCTTTCTTTTTTAAAATCAGTAAAGAGAGGGAGGAATTAGATCAAATGGTTCTTGAAAGCCTTAAAAACTATTGTCAGTCTTTCAAAAGCAAAGAACAATATAAAGACATCTGTTTATTTTATAACAGTACATTTAGGTCAGTGGGATTACTCAAAAACTCATTCCATTATTTAGCTGCATAGTCCCTGCGCCGAAATTGTAAAAGCTCTGCCAAGAGTTTTTTAATCCTGCCGCAGTTATTCATTTTAACAATTTTTCCAATATTAAAAGGTTGGATGGATTGAAAGTTTCATAGCGAGGGTTTTTAATCCTTCTCTCTCGTGAGGGTGATATGGGGCTTAGATTCGCAGCGCTGCTGCAATTGATTGCCTTTAAGTAATTCTTCCGATTCGCGTCGTACGTATCGGACGCATTGCATTAAACGGATTTTAGTAATCTTTGTATAGAAAGTCATACAAGTGCGTCCACTGATCCGCATCGTACGGATCGCATCGAACGGATTTTTTTTACCGTATAATTACAAATCCATTTGATGCGATGCATCCGATACGTACGATGCGGATTAGTGGACGTCTAACGTAAGCCCCATGACGTGTGTGTATTTATAAAGCTTTGCTATAACTACCATAATGGTAGAATTATTATTTTTACCGTTTTAGAATGTGCTTAATTATACAATTTAAATAATAATGTGGATATAGAAGTAAACGGTATGTAAAATAGTTCACGATATCTAAATATATATAACTCAAAGGATTGATCTATCAAAGCACAGCCCAAACTACTGGAAGGATCGGGCTAAAATTTGGCATGCAGGCTAAACATGTTATGACATAGACATCCGCTAAGAAAGGATTTTGATCAATTCTACCCCCAAGGTGATAAAAGATAGGGGTTAAAAGTTTGTATAAAAAGACCTTAATTTTGTTTGAGTTACAGTTTTAAAAATTTATTCCTACAAAATAAAAAAATAAGAAATATAACGAAATTCAAGAATTTTTAAAATTTAACCCCTAAAGTGATAAAATAGGGGTTGAATGTTTACATTGACTTCCACGCGGACGAACGTTCTGCGACTTCGTATTAATCTACTAGGCGTCCGCTAGTAGATTATAGGAATTGGATACGATTTTATTATTATAGTCATCCACGATAAAATGCTAACAGTTAAGCAAGCACATTCTAATACACCTACATACCATCGTACCTCCTATTTGAGACTTTACCCAAAACATGGCGGACATTTTTTCACCAACTTTCCATTTTTCGCATAAATTTCGTTATGCTTCGCTTTTAGTACGACGAAATTGGACTCTTTACCACAGCCTACGGGCTCCAGTAAATCCAATTTTGCATAACCCGTGACGTAGGTGTTAATCCTATCGTTTCTTGCACAATGTAGGTAGGCTAGCAATTTGTCAGACGAGTGGATATACTGATATAAGACGCTATGCGTTGACTCGATCAAGTGTGATATTACATGTTATCTAAGCTAAGGCTTAGGCCGTATTCCTGTGGTCTGGGTGACTGAATTTCGCTTGTGATTTTTAAAAATCGGTTTTGAAAATATTACTAGCACACGCTCGCGACTTCGTCCGCGTCGAAATTTAGTTTTTTGCAAACCCTTCGGGAACCATGGATTTTTCCGAGATTAAAAGTAGCATTTGTGTTAATCCAGAGTAAAATCTGTTTCCATTACAAATATCAACTAAATCGCCAATACATAAATTGCCTAATTTTTAGGGAAAATTTAAATGTAAACTAGCAATACTGGACGATTCTCTGGCAAATAAAAGTTTTGTATTTCAAGATATATCACTAATAACGATATCAAAATAGATTAAGTAATAATCAATATTTATTTATGAAAAGTGACTCCATCTGCTTTCTTTTTATTTTGTGAACTGTTTTTACAATTTTTAAAAACACAAGACGGCATTTTTCGTATTCAATAGCCGAAATTACCGAGACGTTATCGCTACGGGCCTTCGAGTGGTACTGATTTGCGTACGTATCCTTTTTTGAATTTCGTATCCTTCCGTGATACGACACCATCTTGTTCCGTACGCTACATCTGTATATTATTTATTAATCTGTGGTAGTCGGTTAACACTTCATATCGAATACCTTCTATCGGAAATTGGAATGGACTTGTATCGCACTCAAATTCACCAACAAAAATGTCTGTCGTTTTTCAAAAATTTGACAAATCTCAATTTCGACAAAAATGTTAGAAGCGCCTTTTTTCCGTATGACGGCAGACTCAGAATACAGGAAAGACGGCAGACTAGTAAGAAGCTGGTTGGGGCAACTTCACAGTTTCCGAGGCGCTCGATAGATGGCGCTGTATCGAATTCTCTCGCGCTAACGTTTTGTGTTTGCCAGAACGTATAAGGGCACCTTTTTTATTGAACTTGTTTATATTCTTAATCTATTATATATTCAAAAATTTTTGAATTTCGAACTTTATCGTTCGAAAACGGAATCCAAAGAAAATTAATTTATATTTTTAAAACAATAAACATCTTTACTTGCAAAAACGACTACTAAAACTGGAATTACAGGAGGTAAGCTAAGTAGTATTAAGTAGTCGGTTGCCACTTTAGATCGATTACCTTCTATCTATCTATATACACACAGTATAGTGACTAGCACTACACATTACTATAAAGGAGAATAATTGGGAACGTTAGGCTGTCTGTATGGAGCGCCTAATACTCAACAACTAATAGGTACCTACTTTTTTAATTGAAGTCTTAATTATATCAGGATCGGGATATTTGGGTTAATTATTTTACACAAACACCAGACCTATGTTCTTTGTGATAAAAGTCTCTTACGGCCAGTTTCTTCATCGTAAGTAACAGTCAAAGTAACGCCATAAAGCAAAATTGACGGTATTAATCACGGAAAAATAAAGTCTTAACTACTTACTACTTTTACTGTTACTTTAGCTTTACATGAAGAAACTGGCTGTTAGAGAGTGACATTCAGACCTCTCCTTAAGTGGCTCCGTCATTTTGGCCGGTGACTATAACGCTAAACATACAAGCTAGCTTAACGCTTATAATAACACTAGCGCTAGGGATATTCAATATAAGTATATCGATGTATTGAAAACATCGATGTTTACGATGCGATACATCGAATGGATTTGATGTTTTGAAAATCTATTGATATACTCGATGTATCGATGTTTTTAGTGTTAAAACATCGAATCAACCAATTAAAATTTCCAAGTCTGACCACTAAAATTTTACTATTACCGACAACCCCACTTTTATTTTAAAAATGTTGGCAACACTGCGTACGAGTGCAGTGAGTAGTGTCTTCCTTTTGGTATTATTCTATGGTAGTGTCTATGTGCATATACTCTATGGTAGTGTCTATAATGACATTAAAAAAAACTGTTACATATGTTGTTTTTGCAAAGTCTTCCAAAAGAACACTGGAAATAGTTAGACTAACTTATAAAAATAAATGCAGATGTTTTTTTGTTCTTACTTTAATATATAAGTAATAAAGATTTTTCTCATGTATGGCTTTTACTGTTTTTTTTTTAATAATACAATGCCTAAATTAGTGGATTATAAAAAATCTTTAAAAAGTACTCGATTTATACAAAACATCGATGTGTTCTTCCAATACATCGAAAGTAATCGATGTACAGTTTCGATATATCGAATCGAAAAAAACATCGATGTTTTTTCAAAGTGGACACCCCTAAGTAGCGCTAACACTCTAAGAAGACTGACTGAATGATGCCAATTTCATTTTGCTCACCGACACGGTACCCGAGATTGACGGACACACGATCAAACCTTAAACCGAGCGTACTAGATCTGGCACATCTAAAGAATATCACTCTAGAAGACTCTCGTTTAGAGGTGTTTTCGGATCTGGTCTCAGACTCGGACCACAGACCAGTCATACTCCAGCTCGGGCCCCCGCATTCCCCGCCCTACACAACCCCCCCGATTAAAACTATTATTAACCACGTGAGACTGTTTGAGCGTCTCAAGCCCTTGGCTTCACTGCAACTAGACCAAATCCCTGATAAGATGGGGATGTTAGGCGAAGCGCTCGCAGCTTCTTCGAACCTAAACGGTCACATTCGCGAAGCAATAAAAGATTGCACCAAGGAGGTCCCTGCCTAGCAAGGCTCCCCTGTCGCCGGACCTATGGGCCCTATTAACGCCCAGCCCATTATTTTTTTTTTTTTAAAGAATATTTGCCGTATCTTTTATAATATGACCAATATTCCTATTCCCCTCCAACTAGTCGGGAAAGACTGTGCTAGGAGTGGGTACGACAGTAGCCCAACGAAAATTAGAAACGACCAGCTAAGACTCTATGAATCTGAACCGACACGGCAAAACGCCAATCTACTTTGGACTCTCCATTTTTCTATAAATATTTGTTATTTACAATTTTTTGTTTTTATATATAAAGATTTTACAGGTAATTAGTTAAAAAATCTATTAACGTTTTAGTAGTGACAATTGAAAATAAACTAACCTTGTTAGTTTATTCTAAAGCAAAATTAAGTCTCAAACTTATTTACTCGCCAAAGTTAAACAGTGAAACGCTTTGGAATTCAAAACAAAAGCGACCGATTCAAACATTTAAAAGGTAGAAATATATGTAAATTTTAAGTGCAAAGTTTATCGCACCCCTAATAATATGCTAATCGGTTTACTAGTACTTAGAAATACTTAGAACTGTTGCGTCGGAACGAACGCGAATCATCGGATTTGAGCAAACTTGCGGAAAGTTGTGCTGAAAGGAACTTTCGAAAACACTCGTATTGTGTGAGCAAACATTTGGGCACTGTGTGAAAATGTTGCGGGATCTTTTTCTTTCTTTTAACCGACTTCAAAATGTGTCCGTCTGTCTGTCAGCCAAGCCCCTTTATTTTGGGAATGCGTGGAGGTAAAAAACTGCGCAATTCGATTCTTGAACAAGGGTTTTTTAATGATCCTACGTACGGAACCCTTGGTGGGCGAGTTCGACACGCACTTGTCCGGTTTTTATTTTCACTTCCTATTAGTCCACTGTAGGGATCGATCTATTTCCATAAAGAAGATGGAATAAAATTATGTCTGACTCTCAGACTAAATATATAAGTGCTAGTATTGCACCCAAATTAACGAACAAAATTATCTGTCGTTTTTTGAGGGGGAACTCACATTACATTACACACTACTATAAGTTTCATTCGCAATGCATGTGTATGTATTGCGGATGTAAATGAAATTTATAGTTTAAATTTATTAAATAATTAATTAATGTGCATATAGTTATTATTTATTTACTGGCTTTCAAATGAAAAAAATCACATCGAAATCGGTCCATCCGTTTAAGTGCTACGAGTACGATGCCAGATAGACATCGACGTCAAACTTATGACAAACCCCTGTTAGCGTCGGAAATTAAAAATAGCTAGTCTCAAAATGCGTGCAGTAGCCGATATTCAGTTAAGAGAACATTTACTATTGTCTGTTTCATTGTTGACCCTATACAAGCCAAAAGCAGTTTGTTACAGACAATTTCTTGCAGTTTACGATGCAAGTCATGAATACAGACAGGGTTAGGACCCTCCCGCGTCTTAATTATATCGTCTTAATCGTGATTTCACATTTTTATTCCTCCCGAACCCTTGCCCTTTGAGGCCTTCTGTTCTAATTGCTTCGCCCAAAAATAAAAGAAATACCCATCCAACCTCAATTCACCGCTACAGTTATGGCGGAAGCTTATTATAGTTTTAGGATCCAAAGACGAATCATCATCATCATTTTATAATTAGAAGCTGATTGACATTATTTCTAAAGGATTCTTTTAAGGATTTCCAAACAAAACGGTTTTTAACCTGCATCCAACGGCTCCTACCCGCCTGACGTCGTCAGTCCACCTAGTATCCTAATATCGCAATTCCAGCACCTTAGGACCCCCAACTTCCATCGGCTCTTGGAATTGTATGCCCCACCCATTGCCTGTTCAGGTGACTGAATTTTGAACAAAAAGATGTCGCGGAGTTTCTCGAATGCTGCCCAACCTTATAATAATACCTGACATTCCGAAAATACTTGTAAAATAAGCTTAATTGAAATAAATTAACATTGACTATTGACTATAATTGAGTGAGCCGTGATATGATATAGACACTGCACACAACTATAAATTTACGTAATTCACACACGTGTATTTTAACACAATGAAACATCGATTCTATAGACGCATTTTGTAAAAACATGTTAAATCGTGATCATACACTTTTGACAGGGGTAATGTCTAGCGAGGCAAGTCCTTTTCTAAATGGTCTAAGACTCATACCTCTGACGGTCACAGATTGTACGCGAAATAGCTTAGTGGTACGTCTTTGCGGTAGGGTGGTAACTAGTACAAATTAGCCACGGCCGATGCCTACCAACAGACCAAGCCTCAGTCAATTTAGAAAATATGAAATCCTAAACTGATCTTGGGAGCCAGAACATCTCTGTTGAGATCCCACATCACTACCAATTTCGCCAGAGATTTTTTTTTTAAATAAAAAAGAATAGAGCTACAATCCCGCCCGCACTGTGTCCACGCCCTAGGGTCTGTAGATAATGACGCTCCGGGTGCACTCGCGCCTAACGACCTTTATATTATTTAGGACAAGCACTTCCCTTGTTTAATTAATTGACGTGAACGCTTTTGCATTTTTCATCTCTAATTTATACATTCCGTGTAACATTAGCGAGTTCCTTTGTGATCCCAAAACAGTTTTGTTACGAGTATAAAAACTGTTTTAAAACAAGCTTTTGTTATAGGACTCAAAAGTGATTGCAAATATAAGAAAACTAATGCCGAACAAAGTTTATGATTCACAACATTTGTCGGGACAACTTAATTAACAAATCAAACCGTAACCAAAATAAGACCCTAGAATGGCAGAGAATGAGTGACTTGAGTGGATAATGGGAGTGTTTGTTAACAGTCAAAGGCTCCTTTAACCCTACACACATTGTTCACAAGTGCGTGACTTTACTCAAGGTCATTCTCTGCCATTCTAGGGTCTTTTGGTTACAGTTTGATTTGTTAATTAAGTTGTCCTGACAAATGTTGTGAATCATACCTTTGTTTGACATTCGTTTTCTTATTTTTGTAATCACTTTTGAGTCTGCTAAAAGTAGTGTTTTTTAAACTGCACAAAGAACCGTAGTCCCTAGCGAAGGTACAAAAACTAAAAAGATATACGGAAAACTACAGCTTTGTACCCGGGCGGTTGGAAATCTTACGGATAAAAGTCGAGCTGTAAGACTCGATTGATTTATTACTGTTCCCGCAAGAAACCCCCAACTTCTTGCAATTAACGTGCGGTGCCCGCAAATACTGCTCCTTAATAAGAAAAGTTCCCGAGGAAACAGAAAACCGAAAGTACCTTACAACCACGCCTATAATGCATTCGAAAAAAGTATCTGTATTATAAAAATAAACCATTTACAACACCAAAAATACTAAATGAATGTGGGTGAATTATTTACGTAGATAGAATTATTATTATAATTGTGTTATCTATCTATACTTATTATAAATCTTTACAGAGGTCAATTCTGTACATGAAATATATTTCCAAAATAACTATCAGAGTGGTGATTAGTGATCAATACTGATGCCAAAAATTCAATTAGTAAAGTTTTTGTCTGTCTGTCTGTATGTTCGTTATAAAAATATAAACTACTCAACGGATTTTAGCAAAACTTGTTACAATTATTCTTCATACTCCTGGGCAGGCTATAGTATACATTTCATCACGCTACGATCAATAGGAGCAGAGCAGTTAAGGGTAATGTTGGGAAAACAGGAGAAGTTTAAAGACGACAAAGTCGCGGGCGTCCGCTAGTGAGTACTAAGATAGCTTATTTCATCAAAAACATTTCTATACTACGTTTAAATACTTATAGTTTTGTTTGTTTGCTTGAACGCGAACTACTTTATCTCAGGAACTACTGGTGCTATTTGCTAAATTCTTTCAGTGTTAGATAGCCCATTTATCGAGGAAGGCTATAGGCTATATATATTATCCCCGTATTCCTACGGGAACGGACACCACGCAGGTGAAACCGCGCGGTGTCAGCTAGTAACGTATAAACAACGATTTTCCAGTTGTGGGAATCGTATGCAAGGCCGTGGATGCAGAAAGCAGGGTCACAACCCACTATGCCACGCAGCTGAATAATGTATCGTTCGTTATCAACTCATATTCGGGTCACTGCTGAGCTCGAGTCTCCTTTGAGAATGAGCGGAATTAGGCCAATAGTCCACAACGCTGGCCCATTGCGGATTGGCAGACTTTGAAACAGTGATATTTAATTTCTTAAAATGCACACAACTGAAAAGTTGGAGGAGGAGAAACACAAAAACGAACCCACACTCTCCGGAATCGGGGGCAGAGATCATATCCACTGGGTTCTCACGGCTCTAATGTATACTGTAAAGTTTAAGACGGTAGATACATCTCTGTATACATACGGTAGATTTTACGTGCCAGTTGTCTTGTTCCCATGATTTGCATGTCTGAAATATCTCGCCTTGCTAGCCTCGCCTCCGTGGGTGCGTTCTACGGAAGCATACATTGCTATGTTCAAACTTTGTCTAATTTAACTATGCGCAGGAAATTATTCTTGCTGAAAATGGAGATTCAAAAATACTGGAATATCTTAATGCAGCGTTTCCCATCGGGTGGGCCGGTACCGGGTCGCCAAATAAGATATTAAGCATTATGGAGGCAATGCTGCGACTTTTACTAAGTACTAGGAAATAGTCGATTTTCATTTTTGACGAATGAGACAATAATGAACGCCCGACAGGCGTATTGTAGGTACTATGGGTCCAAAAACTTAAGTAAAGGAGGAGTGTGAAATTTACCGGGTGACAGTAAAATAAAGTTTGGGGAACGTTGTCTTAATGAAATGATGTTTATCGTTATGTTAAGTTATTTAGGTATACCATATCTACACATAGAACCAGCCGGCGCAGTCACAAAAGGAAGATTGATTGGTTGATACTACAATACATGACCCAGTCGACTTTGTGTAATTTGGAATATACGGTTTTTTATCATCAACAACAACATATTCGGCTCACTGTCGAGCACGACCTCCTCACAATGAGAGAGTTAATCCAATATGCTGGCCCAATGAGGATTGACAGACTTCACACACATAGAGAACTAAGAAAGTTCTCAGGTATGCAGGTTTTTCTTTCGCCGTCATTTAGCAGTGATAGGCTAGTGGATATGACCTCTGCCTTCGGAGGACGTAGATCTCCTTCGGAGGACGTAGGTCTGGGGCATGCAACTTTTCGTGTTTCAAACGAGATATCCAACTTCCAATCTCAAACGGTTAGGGAAAAAAGTTATTTTGATAGTGTTAGTAGAAATATCATCACATCACACTAATATTATAAAGGCGAAAGTTTGTGTGTAAGTGTGTAAATATGTAAGTATGTTTGTGCCTCTTTTACGCTGCGGCTACTAAAGCGATTTGGCTGAAATTTGGAATGGAAATAGATTTTACTCTGGATTAACACACAGGCTACTCACACCGACAGGATACACACATCGGAAAAATTCAAGGTTTCCCGCGTCCACCTGTTAAATAATATTTCCTGTTCAGATATAACAGATATCATACTTCGGTGCCTCGTATCTATTTAAAATATTGGTTTTCTAGGGGCTAAGAAAATAATTAATAAAATGTTTTTGGAGGCAAAGTTCAACGCTGAACCTAGATAATCTACAGAGCTATATTATACACGTTACTACCCTAAGCAAACTTACAATTCACAAATATACAAATACGAGAGTAAATATCGCCGGACATCCGTAGGGTGGAATCAAATTGGCAGCGATATGGGACCAGGAGATGCTCTACTTGCATTCTACGATTCAAATCGAAATATCTGTTATCCAATAATGTATATCTTTTTGCCTTGATGTGCACGATTTTTGCATCGTTATAGAATACAATGAAAATGGGATTTCATTGGCTAAAAATATTTCCCTCAGTTTTATTAATAAATACCTAAGTCGTCATCAACCCATATTCACTGCTGAGCTCGAGTCTCCTCTCAGAATGAGAGGGGTAAGGCCAATAGTCCACCAGGCAGGCCCAATACGGATTGGCAGACTTCACACACGCAGAGAATTAAGATAATTCTCTGGTATGCAGGTTTCCTCTCGATGTTTTCCTTCACCGTTTGAGACACGTGATATTTAATTTCTTAAAATGCACACAACTGAAAAGTTGGAGGTGTATGCCCCGGAGGCAGAGGTCAAATCCACTGGGCTATCATGGCTTAATACCTAAGTGGTGATAACTTATCTAGTGCAGTTGATGTTCTACTTCTTCTAGCTTCACTTTGACTTATGCGCGTTTCTTCCCTACCCTACCCTACCCCTACTCCTACCCTACCCCAACCTTACTCTACCCCTACCCTACAAGTACAAGTGCTCTATAAAGTGCTCTAGAAAGAGACAAAAAGTAGCCTATGTCACTCCCCTATCGTTTCAACTAGATTGTTAACCTCAAAGACGTCAATCGATCTACTCGTAGAATGATTCTAGTACAATATAAACCAATCAAAGACACTGGTGGGATTGGTTGAACAGTATCAGTTGTTACTACTTTGTCACTTTCCACTAGACGAAAGCACAGTGAAGCTAAAGACACATCTTTTATAGACGTTCTATAATCTATACTAATATTATAAAGCTGAAGAGTTTGTTTGTTTGTTTGATTGAACGCGCTAATCTCAGGAACTACTGTTCCGATTTGAAAAATTATTTCAGTGTTAGATAGCCCATTTATCGAGGAAGGCTATAGGCTTTTATCCCCGTATTCCTACGGGAACGGGAACCACGCTGGTGAGACCGCGCGGCGTCAGCTAGTTTCTTTATAGTGGTAAAGAAATTTCAAAATCAGTAGATTGAGAGATTACCTCGTACAACCCCACAAATACCTCTTTATAATATTAGTATAGACAGGACCCAAACAACGATGTAGACTTATCAGCGTAAACGCAAATCAATAAAAATGCCGATCGGATGCGGGTAGTTCGTAAAAAATAACGAGAAACACAGCGAAAGCGGTAAATAATAAATGTATTCCCAAATATAAGTAAAAAGCCTATTCCATCAGCATAAAATAACACGGCCCCGTCAACGCATATCATTCGCAGCCAGCGAGGCCTGGCTACGTTGTAATATCAAAATAAAAATTGTTTTCCTCTAAAGGTGAGTCTACACTTTGTAAAAACTAGCATATGAACAGTGCTCGCAAATGTACAATTTCGTTTATTTAGGTTTGTATTGTCTAACATCTAAGATGTTATACAAGAGTTTTCTAAATAAAGTGACTCTAGCTTGATCTTAATATATAAATGCGAAAGGTACATTCATCACGAAATCTTAAAAACCGCTTGATGTACAAAGGTGAAATTTGGCAAGGGGGTAGTTAAGTTTGGGATGGGGCCGGATTAAGAAGGTGTAAGGGCGTACGAAGTCGCGGGTGTCCGCTAGTAGCTACTAAACAAAATAGGATAACATTGCATAGGAATTTACTCATATGTAGAAGAAAGAATACTTTACTAGGTCACTAAATATTCATCTAAAAATACAATGGAGATAAAAAGATGCATGCATTAGAAAGCAAAGATGTAAAGCGAGATGATGAGTTTACTTATGAACAGAATTAAGAATGACATGTTGTGCTGACTGACAATTCAATTGGCAACTTCGTTCGTCGTTCGTCGTTCGTAACACTCTCGATGGACCGCGCGGGCCGCAGGGCGTGTAGCGATGAATGAAAACCCTACGACTGATGCACCTCACTTCCCCGCACGCACGATTTCACACCAGCGCAGTCTTTTCCCCCGTCGCCCACTTATCAAGGGAGTGTCATCAACGAACTTGCCAGACTATAGTCACCGTGGGATAAGCTAAACGTCGATGAAAGTGTTCGAAAAAATACAACGTCGACCTCGTCGTTGAAGAGAAGCATCAAGCGATTACAACACACAAAGCGGTGTGGACTTAGCTTAAAATAAAAAAAAATCCACTGAGAGCCCACTACGAGCAATTTCATTCTCTCTGTAGTGAAATAAAAAATCTGGGTCAGCCAGGTTTCCAGCTTGTACGTACAAGTATTTTCGCGGATAAAGGATGGGAAGATTGTAGTAACTAGATATGGTCTGTTACTACTCGTATTGTTATATTTGTTCGGTCCATACAAAGTATCCAACCAACCAACCAACCAACGGTCCAACTCGGCTGGGCTGCATTCGGGAAACTTCGCGACATCTTTTCGTCCGAAATTCCTCAGTGCCTGAAGACAAAAGTCTTCGAACAGTGCGTGTTGCCAGTGATGACCTATGGTTCCGAGACTTGGTCGCTAACTATGGGCCTCATAAGAAGGCTCAGAGTCACACAGCGGGCGATGGAACGAGCTATGTTAGGAGTATCTCTGCGTGATCGAATCAGAAATGAGGAGATCCGCAGAAGAACCAAAGTCACCGACATAGCTCAACGAGTTGCGAAGCTGAAGTGGCAATGGGCGGGGCACATAGTGCGAAGAGCCGATGGACGTTGGGGTCCCAAAGTGCTGGAATGGCGACCCCGCACTAGTAAGCGCAGTGTTGGCCGACCCCCCACCAGGTGGACTGACGACATCAAGCGAGTCACAGGGATTCGCTGGATTCAGTTGGCTCAGTATCGTGATGTTTGGAAGTCCCTACAAAAGGCCTATGTCCTGCAGTGGACGTCCATCGGCTGATATGATGATGATGATGATGACTACTCGTATTTATTCATTTATGGATTTTCTGATTATTTTGAACTCCAAAGATATTTAAGATATATTTTAATAACTGAATAACGCAATTATTTTGAAAAATGTATGGCATTTTAAATACTACATGTTTTGAAGTCGGTATTTTCATGATTGTCTTTCTTTTTTTGGTGCTATGTGTTTTAATAAGTGCTATTTTATGCTACCTATATCGTTGCAGGTAAGTGAATATATTTATAAACAAAAACAATACCTACTATCTAATTTTTAATAATTCTCGTTTTATCTTTTCACCTATAGGTATTTATTTCGTGTATTACGAAAGTATATAATAAAATAGATTATGCTAATGTTAACCATTGGATAATATATTGTATTTAAATAAATTTAAAACCTTTAAAACACCCCCGACAGTAAATATTTAGCTAAAATTACAATTTAAAACACTTTTAGCTACGTAAAGTTAGATTGCTAAACTACATGATTTTTATTAGATATCATAATTAGTAAATAATGTTGAGGGAGAATGTTAGCGGCCCGAGATCGTTGTGCTTGGAGGTCCATGCAAGAGGCCTATGTCCAGAAGTGGACGTCTATCGGCTGATAGGCTAAATAATGTTATCATAGCAGGAGTACTTCCAGAGCAACTAATTCCATGTCCCAGGGAATGTAGCTAGCAATGGTCGGCTGCGATTGCATTCGGCAAGGCACTTCGATGCGCAATGCTATGACTGTTGGAACTATTGTACCTGGCTTAGATGTGGTTGAACATAACACGCCGGTTATGATGACATCGTTGGAGGATACATAATTATCTGAATTGTATAAGCTACTTGTATATGTATTCTGCGATGCCAGCAAGCATCCTTTCTATGTATTAGATCGCTCATCTACTTATTTTTATTAGATCTTTGGTGGTAAGAGTACTTCCAGAGCTACTAATTCCATGTCCACGGCCAGGGAATGTAGGCTAGCAATGGTCGACTGCGTGCGATGCGGCATGCTGCTACGAGCTACGACCATTGGAACTATGGAGCCTCACTGTCACTGACTTAGTGTGGTTTAGGCTTTAGCATAATACAAGAGTATAATAATAGCATAACATAGTATATAGTAATATAGTACATTTTACATAATACAGTATGCATGCAGCTACGAGCTACGACCATTGGAACAATGTAGCCTCACTGCCACTGACCTAGTGTGGTTTAGCATATTATGCGTATTATTATCTTTAGAGATTATAGAATTGGCAAAATATAATATACTGGTATTCTTCTATCTTCTATGCCTATATTTTCGTGTACAAAGGAGTGTCGATACAACAAACGATATCGATAAAATATTGTATTTTAATAACATATAACCCTTGTAACCCCGGCTGGCTGGTTTTCTCAATTGTTCCAGGTCAGGAAGGCTTCGGCCGTGGCTAATTACCACCTTACTGAGAAAGACGTACCGCCAAGCGATTTAGCGATCCTGTACGATTTCGTGTAGAAACTGAAAGGGGTGTGGATTTCATTCTACTTCTAACAAGTTAGCCCGCTTGCATCTTAGATTGCATCATCACTTACACTTAAAATAAAAAAGCCAAGTTTTTTTTAATATTTTTTCAGTTTCATTTTGTAGGTGTTAATTATAAACTATAAAAATTTTCTGTAATTGAAATCTAGTCTGCAATTTCGCTTAAAAATAAAGATACACAAGATAATACGTTAACCAAAACAGAAAATTATGAGGTGAAAACTTTAGAAAAAGCAAATAATAACGCATTGTGTGCGAGTTGTAAAGGATTCAGAGATGATATACGGCGGGCCGCCCGCACCGCCGACTTATAAATAAGTTATGGTAGGGAGAGTCGCGGGATTTTCTGACCTTTATATTAAAACTCCAAAGATTTATACTTTCCTGTGCAGAAAGAGGTTTTGTTATACTCTCGGATCTTCAGTCTTTTTAAATACATTTAATTTTATTGTATTTTGAAGCTACGAGTCTACTCGTATTAGCTCAAGGCTCAGAGTCGGGCGGGCGATGGAACGAGCTATGTTAGGAGTATCTCTGTGTGATCGAATCAGAAATGAGGAGATCCGCAGAAGAACCAAAGTCACCGGCATAGCTCAACGAGTTGCGAAGCTGAAGTGGCAATGGGCGGGGCCCATAGTTCGAAGAGCCGATGGACGTTGAGGTCCCAAGGTGCTGGAATGGCGACCCCGCACTAGTAAGCGCAGTGGTGGTCGACCCCTCACCAGGTGGACTGACGACATCAAGCGAGTCGCAGGCATTCGCTGGATGCAGGTGGCTCAGTATCGTGATGCTTGGAAGTCCCTACAAAAGGCCTATGTCCTGCCGTGGACCTCCATCGGCTGATATGATGATGATGATGATGATGATTAGCTCAATGAACTTCGTATTACTCAAAATCGGATGCCATAATATAAATATAATATAATATAAATTTTGTCATGCTGACGTTGCATGCGTTGACACATTAGCACCGTGTCATGTCATGGAGACAGACTCAAGACCGGGAGCCACAGCATAAAAAGCTGAAACCAGTAAGTGGCACAAGTATGCCTCTCTAACTGAGAATTACATATTTGTATTTGTTCCTTTCGCCGTGGAGACCCTTGGGCCATGGAGTCGTAGTGCGAAAAGTTACTACGAATCATTTCACCGCAACATTTGACAGTCTGTCCAGACAGACAGGCCTCGACTGGACAGAAGGGCTGGCTCCATTTTTGCAAGGATTCAAGCCAGTATTCTTGCCACTATACCGTGGGCATAATTTGTATTAGCTTAAGTTTCTTGGTGTTTTTTTTCTCGATTAAAAAAAATTACTATATAGCTGTCTCACAATAGAACAATCGATGTCGCAATTAGTCTAATTTTATTAAAAAAAACAACAGAATTTACAAATGGTTTTTACAAAACCGCTATCAAAACATACGACTTTGTACGGAATCAATTCATCTACCCACCCCACTGTAACTAACGTTGCCACATCCCCTGACAGACGCTACCGGACAGCCCCGGACACCCGGACCCTCTGTCATTAGATGCACTCATCACCGGTCAGGAAGTCCGCTGGAGTTGAGACGCAGTGATGCTGCGAACGATATGCTCCGGCGATCTCATAAATAACAATCACTTTGCAGAATCATGGTACAGACCAAAATTCACAATAACAGAAAATGAAAATAAAGAGTTAACCAAAAGAGAAAAATATTGGCCTCTTTGGCGTAAAGCAAAAGAAACCTATTTATTTTTCATAACCCGACCTAACACTCGTAACTATGACGTAATATATATAATAGGACCACTAAACTAAACCAACAAAGTCTAATTATTTTGTGTTTATTTACACGACGAATACACGATAACAGAAGATCTGAAATAATTCAATTGTTATTATTACAAAATTGATTACAACGTTCTCATTAAAATCCAATCATGATCCAACACTGCTCCGGTTTGTTTCATTTGCATTGTACGAGTAAATATAATAAACTGGCACAGTTATTGTTTTCATCTGAATACTCTAGTTTCCAGTATCCTTAGTACGAGGAGCTGTTCTCGATCGTTTCGGGTTTCACAAAATACAGACGTCACGTGACTTCGTCCATGCAGTTTCTCAAAAATCCCGCTGGAAAAATGGATATTTCCGGGATGAAAAGTATTGCCTATGTATTAATCCAGAGCAAAATCTATTTAGATTCTAATTTTCAGCCAAATTGATTCAGTAGTCTCAGCGTAAAGGAGAAACAAACATACTTAAACACGAATTTTCGCTTAATATTAGTGTGAAGTGTGATAGTGTGTCTAGCCATACCCGAAGCCTACCAGACAAGACCTGAGCTAATTTAGAAAATATAAAATCCTAACCTGAATCGTGCCGGTAATCGAAACCAGGACCTCTCTACTAAGAACCAGAGTACTACAACATCGCTAGAGAGGTCTTCAAAACACATGATTAATAACGATAATGTAAAAGATTAAGCACATTTTGTTTCTACCGCCTAGGACTGAAAGTGGAGGCCGCTAATGTTGTTATTTCGATACTAGTATATCTAATGCCTTCAGTGTCTTCTGTATCAAAAGTGACTGACGTGTCAAAAGTGCTTGTAAACTGAGCCTACTTGAAATAAATGATTTTTGATTTTGATTTGATTTGATATAAACTGGTGCTGGAATCCGGCTACCCACCTTTGGCCGTGAGTATCACGTACTAGAGTCCAGTTCCAGGTCTAGTGCCATGTACCTCGTGCTAAGGTCCAGTTCCAGATCTAGTGTAGTAAGTACTTCGTGCAAAACCTAGGGACCAGTTGTACATTTAGTGCCGTGAGTACCTCGTGCTAGGGACCAATTGTACATTGAGTTCCGTGAGTACCTCATGCTAGGGACCAGTTGCACATCTAGCACCGTGAGTACCTCGTGCTAGGGTCCAGTTCTACATCGAGTGCCGTGAGTACCTCGTGCTAGGGTCCAGTTGTACATCGAGTGCCGTGAGTACCTCATGCTAGAGACCAGTTACACATCTAGCGCCGTGAGTACCTCGTGCTAGGGTCCAGTTGTACATCGAGTGCCGTGAGTACCTCATGCTAGAGACCAGTTACACATCTAGCGCCGTGAGTACCTCGTGCTAGGATCCAGTTGTACATCTAGTGCCGTGAGTACCTCGTACTAGGGTCCAGTTGTACATCGAGTGCCGTGAGTACCTCGTGTTACGGTCCAGTTCTACATCGAGTGCCGTGAGTACCTCGTGCTAGGGTCCAGTTGTACATCTAGTGCCGTGAACATCTCGTGCTAGGGTCCTGTTCCCTACATTACGCGCACAATGGCACATTTTTCAGCGAGCAACGCCGACCGACCAAACAATAGCTATATCGAGAAAAGGTTAATTCAGCTGACTCATAAGTAACTTGCATTCGCTCGCCGTTTTGTGAAAAGAAATCTTTTTTGTAAAGTCTCTCTTCAAGCGTAGTTACAATGAGTTAATGTGGCAAATTCTGAAGAACTTTCCGGAAAAGTCCCGATTTTATACTTTCGATTTCTGTTTATTACCTAGCTGACTGACTCTTGAACGTTCTAAGATATTTTATTGTAATTAAGTTATTAAGATAGATATTATATAATATAAAATATTTATAAGCTATCCCAACCTTTAATTTTAATGAAGCAATGCATATCTGTTGTTTGAAACTAAGATTTGAAAACTAATGATAATGTACCTATTAGGTTTTAAAATGGCAATATGAAAAACTATAATTATCTATCTATCCATATTTTAATAGTTTCAGCAATGGAAGTTAATAAACAGATGGGTAAAAATTATAGAAGTGTTTTTAATTTTCGTGTTGTTTTTTCCCTTCAAACGACACTTTTACTTTCTTATCAAAGACGCTTGATTTTGATTTCCTTGAAATATGACTTTGATGAAATCAATGATTCTTGGTAAATAAATTAGTTATGCATCCTATTTTTAATAAGAGGACCAATTTCAAATTACAAAAACAAATCACAGCGCTCTGTTCGGCTTAGTTTATTTGGGATATTATATTTAAAACGTAGAATGTCCTGAAAAACTGCTATAACTTATGGTGGCAGTACCCAAAACCGCCTTCCCTACTAAGTAGAACCCTCTCCCTCACATGATTTGAGTTTAATATCCCTGCAGAGTGCTGCATTCTTTTACAGGGGAAATGGCAGGGGGGAGACTATGGCATGTTAAAGTGACTGATGCGGCAATGACAGGGTGGAAATCTTTTGGAAGCTTTTGTTTATAACGTTTAGGTATTTCAACTATTCGAAGGGCGTCCCAAAGTTATGGACAACTTGGAAGTTGAGATACGTGACGTGATTGATTTGTTTTAAAGTAGCTTCGCTGATGTTACTCGCGTCGACTAACTGAATACGAGAACATGACAGTCATCGCCATCTTAGCTTTTATAGTGACATGTGTTTTTAATTTATCATCATTATCATCATGGTAATTTTACTACCTATTTTCAATAGTTGTTTTATTTGACAACCCGTTATCCGTTAATTAGGATATAATAGGTTCTATTTTTGGCTCGGTTATATTAAGGATTTATATATGAGGGGTCTATTTACCCTTGTCACGTAATAGCCCAGTCTATATGATCTCTGCCTTCGATTCGGAGGATGTAGGTTCGAATCCTGTCCGGAGTATGCACCTCTAACTTTTCAGTTATATGAGCATTTTAAGAAATTAAATAGCATGCGTCACAGACGGTGAAGGCAAAACATCATGAGGAAACCTGCATACCTGAGAACTTTCATGATTCCCTACGTGTGTGAAGTCCGCATTTGGCCAGTGTGGTGAAGCTAACCCCTCTTATTCTGAGAGGAGACTCGTGTTCAACAGTAGATGTAATATGGGCTGATAATGATGATTAAAACCAAGAAAAGAAACTGTATTCCTATCAAGTTAGCCCCTTATTATATTAAGTCTACATCAAGTGAAATCCCCGTTCCAGTGAAGTCACTTGAACCATGGCCAGTTTGTTGATTGTTATAAAATCTATGAAAATTTACAAAGCAAAACCTGCTTGCTATGAAACACCCAAAACTGTTTTAATTTAAAAACTGTCACCATTACGGGTTTATTTAATTATTTATTTATGCGTCATTTGGCAACATTTACGGGCCTTTTTCAACAATCGTAAACGTATTAGCGCGTAGGGTGCATTGCCCTAATGACCTGTGACGTCATAAATTATAGGGACACGAGGGTACCTCATCCCTATCATACTCCGCCCAGTTTTAAAAACAGGGGTGAAAATGAAATGTGGAAAATCTAACAAGTACTCTCAAAAAAAGTTTATAGAGCGTATAGTGTAATGGATATACTTTATAAATAGATAGATACATCATCATAATCATCATCATCATCATCTTCAGCTGATGGACGTCCACTGCTGGACATAGGCCTCATGCATTGACTTCCAGATCAACGGTCCCAATCCGCCAGCATCCAGCGGCCCCCAGCGACCTGTTTGATGACCTCGGTCCACCTAGTAGGGGGTTGACCAACACCATGCTTTCCGGTGCGGGGACAGGTACAGATGCCTGCAGCGCTAACGGCTTGACGTCCGATAAAGTAGATCGTGTGTTAGTCGTGATCGGCATGATGTAATGCACATCGCGATCAACACACGATCCGTTTTATCGGCTGTCATGCCGTTAGCGCTTCAGTCATGTGAACTTATTGGATCGTCAATGGCTGACTTTACTTACTGGATTTACATGACGTTAAAGTTTGAATTTACATTAGTATTTCATGGAAAATAGCAAAATAAATCAGTTTTTTCTTCATGAACTTCCTCAAAGTTAAGCTTGATAGACGTTTGTTCTGGTTATTCTCTGAAACGTCTATATCGAGTTTAAATGAGTAACATATTTATCCTCGTATTCCCACGGGAACAGGAACTAAGCGGGTGAAACCGAGAGGCGTCCGCTAATCGTTTATATTATAACCCTATACATTGTACTAGATTTCCCAAAATACTCCTAGCATAAATAACCTCACATTATTTCCTGTCATATATAACAGTAATGTTTCTATCGCCGATTTCCCTTCACGTCACCTCCCTCCTACAATTTACGGCGACACGGTCTATCAGACCAGCCGAGCGGAATACGAGCCCAAACATTATCCGAGGACATCATAAGTGATACATGCGTATATGACTTTAATTTTAGTATGAGGAAGATTATATTCTATGAACGAACTTTCGACGACCTTCGTGACGCAGTGGTATGTGCGGTAGATTTACAAAACGGAGATCCTGGGTCCGATCCCCGGCTGGGCCGTTTGAGATTTTCTTAATTGGTCCAGGTCTAGCTGGTAGGAGGCTTCGGCCGTGGCTAGTTACCACCCTACCGACAAAGACGTACCACCAAACGATTTAGCGTTCCGGTACGATGTTGTGTAGAAATCGAAAAGGGGTGTGGATTTTCATCCTCCTCCTAACAAGTTAGCCCGCTTCCATCTTAGACTACATCGTCACTTACCATCAGGTGAGATTGTAGTCAAGGACTAACTTTTACAGAATAAAAAAAAATTAAAAAAAAAAAACTTACAGTAAATACACAAATAGAAAACAAATCAGAACCTGTTATAAGGTGGTCGGGTGTACAATACTAGTCAACTCCCTCCCGCGATTTTCGACGACACGCACTGTTAGCGCGATCGAGCGAAAATGTCGCCGAAAACATCATTATTTATGACCATCTCTAGTGGAGGACATTCATAACAATAAAGTAGATTGTTTATTACCCGACTGCTGAAGGAGGGTTATGTTTTGCGACTATTATATTTATGTCAGTGCCCAGTGACGTTCACAAGTAAACGTTTTAACTTGGGTAAACAATAGACATCGTACGTTAAAATTAATAAAAAATAATTTTAATAACTATAACCTGACTACGTAAAAAAGCGGTCCAAAAAAGTCAAAACAAGAAAATATTTCGGATAGAAATCGGGAAATGCATAGGTATAAAAATGATCATGGTAGAGCCGTGGTCGCACCTATTATATTTTTGTACATTTTGAAAGTTAAATGAACACAACGGAGATAGAAAAATGTCTAAGAAAATAGATTCAAAGATAAAATTTAATGTTTTGCTACTAATAGTATTCCTATATATTTCACACCACCAGCTTATTTAATATCAAATTTAGACCCTGGATCTCACTGGGTTGCAATATAGGTAGATACGAAAGGTGTTGGTGAATACTTTGATTCCTTTGGTCGAAAACCTAAGGGATAACATGAAATTCTCAAGCACAACTGTAAAAAGTGGCTTTATACTTACCTACCGTGTACCTATATTTTATGAAGGTGTTCTCTGCATAATCACAGTACACAAAAATACTAACTATAAACTATAAACCTAGGACATTTTTTATTTGAATACCACCCCTATTGAGCTATTAACGCTCATATATGCAAGTTGAACAGACAATTGCTCAGTTTCGCATGCAGAAGCGAAACTACAGCGATTTAATAGCGATACGGTAAAACTGTCAGTCATCGCTCGCTACAAACTGATGCGTAGCTACTGCGGAATATTCATACTACCCTCTAAGCTGATTAAGGGAAATTGGGTCACAACCCGAAATACATTTAGGCGATAATTGCTTGCATCGTAAATAGGTATGCCTTATATGAGTAATGAGCATCAAAGGGACGTCTTAATTAATGCTAACAAACTCATTAACCGCGCTAAAGCCGAAGTTTCAAATTTATGCGTTTATTATTGTGGAACAACGTGCGGCGGAAAATAACACCGTTTAAATAATTGTGCCAAGCGACTTGCAACCTTATGATACATAATTATGAAGATTATATTCCGTTGTAGTATTTAATTGCGAAAATCTTAGCGGAAAACTTAGTTTAATGGGCACGGTAATAAAGATGAAATGAGTTATTGTTTGGATACGCCTATTTATACGCTTTGATTTTGTATAATGTTTCTTTTACACCTCTTTGTAAATAAATACAGGTATTTATAGGATTTAGTTCAAAATTCTTTCACCTTATTACTAAAACGGCCTTTTTTATACTTCAAAATTCACAAAAAGTAGCTTATATTCTAATTCAAAATCTCATTTATCCATCGATCGTAGATCGTTAGATGGGCCCCGAACCGTTGCGGAATTGTCATTGGCTTCGCAAATACTTACGAATGAAAAGTAATAACTTTCTCATTATATTAGTGTTGCGGCTTGTGTTTTTACACTTCCAAAATGATCACGAAGGCATAATTAAGGGATTAAACAAGAAAAAAACAGTAGAATATTTTTTAAGTCACAGCATGCGCTTGTTGCATATTAAGTTAAGATGTGCGTGCACGTCTTTGAGTAATGACATAATTAATATGGAGGGGCTCATCTAACGATTTATATCGATGCATTTATCTCCATAACTAAAACTTATCACAATTTGACTTAACTGTTTAGTCGAAAAGTAACACACAGACAGACTTTTGCATTTATAATGAGTAAGCACAACTATCCACAATTTCGAAGCGATCCAAGTTCACCACCATTCTTGTTTACTGGAATATCTTGCTCCAAACTAAGTTGGCCAACTTTAGAAAAGCTAATAACGGAAAATGAAAATTTAGAGCATTCAGAGCTAGTTCCTCTCAAGAGCGTTCATCATAGATGTTGAAACATTAGATAGGACTAGAATACAAAATCCTGAAAGACAATAAACATCGGATGCCTGTAGATTGATTAAAATTACCAAAATATGGATTGGCCGAGATTATAGAAAAATTCAACTGACTTCAAAAAACAAAAAGTTTACTAAAAATGGAACTAAACTAAAAATTTATTAACAACTTCGTATGTATAATAATATTTTTTTTTTTATTCTTTACAAGTTAGCCCTTGACAACTATCTCACCTGATGGTTAGTGATGATGCTATGTAAGATCGAAGCGGACTAACTTGTTAGGAGGAGGATGAAAATTCACACCCCTTGCGGTTTCTACACGACATCGTGCTGGAACGCTAAATCGCTTGGTGGTACGTCTTTGTCGGTAGGGGGGTAACTAGCCACGGCCGAAGCTTCCCACCAGCCAGACCTGGAACAATTAAGAAAATCTCAATCTGCCCAGCCGGGTATCGAACCCAGGACCTCATGTAAATCCACCACGCATACCACTGCGCCACGGAGGCCTTCAAAATTCCACAATTTGCAAATAGAGCTCAAGGAGATGAGACCGGACTCATCACAGAGAGGTGGTGGTTCGATCCCCGTTCGGTGGACTGTCGTACCTACTCCTAACACAGTCTTTGCCGAGTAGTTGGAGGGCAATGGAAATATTAGTCATATTTAAAAAAAAATGTGGCAAAAATTATTAAAAAAAAAAAATCTTTATGTGCTACCAACTGATCAGCTTCAAGTCGATGTTAAGGGTGGACGAGCAAAAATGTTTTCTACGCCACGAGAGCTAATATAACATACGGCTGCATATTGACACCTGATATTTCTTTAGTAAACAGGTTCATCTATATATATAAAAGAAAGTCGGGTTTGTTATAATATTTAAAACTCGAGATCTGCTGGACCGATTTTCATGGTTTTTGATTCGTTGGATTTGTCTCCGCCAAGAATAGCAGAATACATCTTAAAAACAATAAAAACTGGACGAATAAATAATTAATTACGCTGAATAATTTTCCATAAATGTTACTTTGTTTAGTACCTGTCAAGCATTTGTTGTCCATCCTGTCAAATACTTTAAATAATGATGGAAATAAAAACGTACGTTCAGAAATACTTGACAAATTGATTAGCATTTTCGCGTGCGTTCATAAAATTTTGTGTAAATTAAAGTTTCTATTTCCAAAAACAATTTCTAAGATTTATTCTATAGGTTATTGAATGCGTAAATGTCTTTATGTTTGTCTATGATTTTTCCAAGATAATTTACATAGATTTAAAAATCAATGCCACTTTTTCTTGTAATTTTAGAACTCAAGAACGGGCTCACCTATCCAAACCTTTAGGCTTTGTTCGGAATATTTGAGCTGCGGTAGAGTTGGGGTAGGGTAGAGGTAGGGTTAGGATAGTGTAGGATAAGGATAGGGAAGAAGTGCACATAAGTCAAAGCGAAGCTTGACTGGGTCCGCTAGTTATTTTATATAAGCCGATCTACATAAATAAATCTCTTCGTCATCAAGTTTTGAACAATTTAAAAGTAGGAAGCGAAGTGGACGTCCAAGTTGCCCGGACAATGCCTGCGGCCGGACTTGTTCGAGAAAACGACGGACTTTTAAAGTCATTCGCGTAGTGGTTTGTATCGTAACTGGAGTCATAATATTTGCTGCGGAATTTTCAGAACGGAACGGAAATCTTTATTTGGACGGTCTTTTTGTAAACCGATAGTGTTTAAACGAACCGTAAGTATTTCGATTCGTTATTTTATTATTTTTTTTATTTACAACTGATTACTATCAAGTAAATTTTTCATGTCGATGAATCTATCAAATTTTTACACTTACGATATTTCTTGATTCTGGTAGCTAACTAAATTTCTGAGCGTCGAAACGAGATAATTGTACCACGCAATTTGTAGGACATTGTGGCTGTTAAGTAGTATATATAGATATAATCAATTCCAATAATAATTTCAACCCATTTGCACAATATAAATCTGGTAAAATTATACTTAAACCTCACATGAAGCCATCCTAGCAAGGATTGGTGAAATCCGCATTACTTTAATGTGATTTTCACCGTTCAGTAATGATTATTATAGAATTTAATAAAACCGTTGAGGAATTTAAATGATCGAAGCGAACATACAGCGCAATACTTCAATTTATACTAAGGTAGTTAGCGTTCATGGACGTTAAATAATAATTAAATAAATAAATAAATTAAATTAATAATTAAAGTTTAATGACATGATAATAAATAAATATATAAACATAAAGACTCGTTAAAAGATCAACCGTTTGCAAAGTTTCAACCTCAAGTTCTACGCGCAGTAGCAAACAGGCTCACGTACCGACAACGGTCGGTAACTTTCATTAACACTAAACTAGATTCAAGTCCGTCTGTCCACACTGCACACTGCGTCCAACTGCTAACTGCTTCTAACTACTTCTTTAGAGAACTGGAAACACCTTTGAACCAACTTAAATACAACTCACTTAACGTCGGAAATGTTTCTTTTGAAAGTTTCAATTCTCTGTATAACATTCTCGATTATATTTTGTGGTAGATTTTATTTCACTTGAAAGTTTGCTTTTATTTCTGACATTCTTACTACATTTATTAATATTACCTACAAATAAATAATAAATAAATAACGTGATAGCCCAATGGATATGACCTTTGCCTCCGACTCCGGAGGGTGTGGGTCCGGGGCATGCACCTCCAACTTTTCAGTTATGTGCATTAGAGAAAGTTATGTGCATTAAAGAAACTTAATATCACGGGTCTTAACGGTGAAGGAACATGATATTTGCCCGAAAGCCGAAGAAGAAGAAGATATTTGACATTGATTGACTTTGACTTGACAGCCCGCGTTTGCAAAGACAATTGACAATAATCAAAATACGCATCATAGAGAATATAATGAATCACTACGATGTGCATTTGCAAAGCTGGCTCGGTTTGAAATTAATAAAATCGGTTTATTTTCCCCATTGACGAATATCATTTCGGCTAAGTTTCTAATTTATTATAAATAAAAATATTAAATGAAAATGTATTATAAATATAACTATTTGTTTATAAAACAAATAATACACTAATCATGATACAAAACTACAACTGAAAACATTTTAGGACTTTCCAGTTTCCTCTGATTATTATTTTTTGCCACTAAAAGTATATAGGATACTCTTAGTGGCGAAAAATACTAATCAGGGTGCCTAGTAGGAGTTTTCAATCTTCTATAACCTTCAAATAATGCCAACTTTCATTTAAATTCATTCAGCAGCTTCAGAGTGATGCCCGGTCAACATTAAATACTGACAGACAGATAGACGAGAAACATATATACATTTTTGGCTTCAGTATCGATTATATTATAATGCCCTCCAACTAAAATTTTCAAAATATCTTAAATGTACAGAATTTGGCCTATTACAGTTTTATTATAAGTGTAGACGTACAAATAACAAAGTTCATCGAGTCAGCCAAAATAGGGTTTTCAAAAAAATATCGATAAGTCAAAAGAAAAGAGTAAGCTTATTTTTTGACTGACAACGATGATGAATCAAAACTTCGTAAACGCATTACGCGGTGGTCCCGAGCCGCTGAGGTCGGCGCTTTTTTAGCACCATCACCGCCATTAAATATAGTTCAGGAAATTAACATTGACAAGTTTTCAAAGTTCAACTTTACAGAACGATAAATGATAAAGCTGATAAATCTGTGATAGCCCAGGATATCTGTGCCTTCGATTTGTAGGGCGTAAGCTCTAATGCGATACTCAACTTTTCAGTTATGAGCATTTTAAAGAAATTAACTTAGAACGGCGATGGCGAAGGTGGGAGGATTGCTTAATGTTATCGTCGTTTAGTGTTGGAAATAGTAGTCTGTGACGGATACGACGTCGCTAGATCTCGTGTTGACTTCAGTGTGCTCGTGGCGTTCGAGCCGTCCACATCTCTTGTTGTGTAATTCTTTATGGGTTACTTTTGATAGGCGGGGAGAGTGACTTGAGTGGAAAAGGGGAGTATTTGTTAACAGTCAAAGGTACCTTTAACCCTACACACATCGTTTACAAGTACGTGACTCCACTCAAGGTCATTCTCTGCCATTCTAGGGTGTTATTTAGGGGTTACAGTTTGATTTGCTAATTAAGTTGTCCTGACAAGTGTTGTGAATCATAACCTTTGTTCGACATTACTTTTCATATTTTTATATGTTTCATATTTTTATATAAAATCACCTTTGAGTCCTATAACATTCGTATAGCGATTTTGAATGTAATCGGCCATTTCATTCATTCAATTTGTACTACTTACTGAAGTAACATTTCTTACGACCTTAAAAAGATGGACCGATATGATGGTTTTGCAAACAGTTGTGGTAAATCTTTCGGTTCCGATTAGATTGATCCCCGTCATTGCAAGAAGCGTAAAACGTTTCATATCCCTTTCGCTAGAACACATCTCGGAAAGCAAACCCCCGTTGCTCGTATATGCGCAAAATATAATGAATTATCTCGTTCTATACCTGGCATCGACATATTTTTTTAAAAAAAAGTTCTTCCCCATAATAATTAAGTTAAGTTATACCTGTTCTTTTGTTCCTTGTGTGATATTTGACTGTTTACATGTTTTTTAGTGAATGTTGTGTGCACTTGTCATAGATGTACGTATAAGTCAATCTGAGCTATTTATATATTATTTGTGTATATTTCTATATGTATATTGTAAGTGTACGTAAATAAATAAATAAAAGCCCCCCGTACCGTTACTTATGGACACAAAATATACCACTAATGATTTTTAACTTATTTCGTGGTTATTCATTATGAATGTTATTTAAACGGGTACATACCACGATAAAACGACGAGATTTTTATTGTCGATATTTCGACCCAGTTGCATGGATCGTGGTCACGACGGGACATTCGTCGTTTTATCGTGGTATGTACCCGTTTAAATAACATTCAAAATATACCACTGTAGGTTCCTATCAAGCCAGCATGTATATTGTACATGGCATGTACTTTAGACGGCAAGTCTTAGCCGGCTTACGCCAGTTCTCCGAGGATTACCGGCTAAAATGGAATTAATTTCACCAAGCCTCAACTTTGTATTTATTACCAAATTCCATGTAAGCTGGGGATTATTTTGTTACAAGTTCCATACAGTCGATTAATTGAAATACATTTTTGAATTAATGACTAAAATACTACATTCATACATAAAATGTAACATTCATTATTTATGTTATTGTAGACGGGAGATATCAGTGTTGGTATAAATAAGAGGGTATTTGATGACTTGAGCTTAGTTGTTTGTGATGCAGCGTAGATACCGTCACGCTGCCTGTCGCTTTAGTGATATTGCGTAATAACGTTTTGTGTTGTTGTTATGTGTTGATAGTCTTTTGTGTTATTGTTTATCATAAATTGTAGGGCAGGGAAGGTGAGTGTTAAAGCATTATAAAGGGATTATTTAAATCTACACCCAAGGTCACAAGTCCTGGGGCCTGCTCGAGGTGTTTCCTCTGCCACAAAATAATGGTACAATCACTATCGCTGCTACTCGTCACATTATATAAATGTGACGGGTCACGTCACATTATATAAATTTAGTTAATTTATTATAAACATTGCATGTGATGAAATTATTTCCGATTAGTTCACCGCAATGATTACAAAATAGAATAACTTTGAAATCTATACTAATATTATAAAGAGGTAAAGTTTGTAAGTTTGTAAGTTTGTAACAATTTTTTGAAATGGGGTAATCTTCGGAACTACTGGACCGATTTTAATACTTCTTTCACCAGTAGAATGCTACGTTATCGGGGAGTGCTATAGGCTATATTTTATATTTCTATCATATATAACTACTGAGATATCGCGGGTTTTCTCTTACAGGTCAGACCGAAAAACTTACTTATTCGCATGCGCTGCCTCAACCATTGCGTATAACTGAAATAAATGTATGGAGACTTTTTGAACCTTTAAAAGTTCTACAAAAAAGTCCGCGACACCATATATCTATCTTTTATATTTTAGCAGATATAGTACCTTTAGTACTTTAATAAATTATTTAAATTTTAAACTAAGGTTTACGTCATTATTTACACAACTAAACTTAAATCCTTATCAAAATAAATGATTTAATAATCACAAGGATATTATAGAGATAAGATTTGCCCTTTACAGTATGTTAATTAGTTATATAGTTTCGGAGATAATACAAAATTTCAAAAAGTCGCAGAAATGCCGCTATATGACGCCCCGCGGTTTCAATTACGTGGTTCCCGTTCCCATATGAATATGAGGACCAAACATAGCCTATGACACTCGCAAATAATGTAGCTTTCTATTGGTAAAAGAATTTTCCAAATCGGTCCAGTAGATCCAGAGATTACCCCCGACAACCACACAAACTTTACCTCTTTATAGTATTAGCATAGAAGTCGCTTGGGAAATTATAGTCTTTTGTCATTGCACGACGCACAAAAGGCTGGACCAATGTTGCTGAGGGTAGGGATAGGATAGAGGTAGGGAAGGGGTAGGATAGAGGTAGGGTAGGGGTAATTTAGGGAAGGTGTAGGGTAGGGTAGGGTAGGGTACGGATAAGGTAGGGGTAGTGTAGGGTAGGGGCAAGGTAGAGGTAGGGGAAGGATATGGAACGTATAGGGTAGGGGAGGAGTAGGATAGGGGTAGGGTAGGGTAGGGGTAGGGTACGGGTAGGGTAGGGTTAGGGCAGGGATAAGGTAGGGGTAGGGAAGGGTTAGGGTTAGCGGTATGGTAGGAGTAAGGTAGGGGTAGGGTAGGGGTAGATTAGGGTAGGGTAGGATAGGGTATGGATAGGTTACGGGTAGGGTTAGGGTAGGGTAAGGTGGGGGGAGGGAAGGGTTAGCGTTAGCGGTAGGGTAGGAGTAAGGTAGGGGTAGGGTAGGGTAGGGTAGGGTTGGGTAGGTTTACGAGCAGGGTAAGGTAGAGGTAGAGAAGTTTACATCAATTTTTACGCGGACGAAGTCGCGGGCGTCCGCTAGTTATTTTATAATTTAAGCTATCGTGAGTGTTATTCATATTAAGCTGCTTCTTTAGTTTGGATCGTGCCGCGTTGCAAGAACCAGATCATGACTATGGGCCTTGTATGGGTTCGAAACTAGTCGTGCATACTCTGACGTTGTATCACGTGAGTTTTAGCCGTGTTTCATAACAAATTAATTTGAAATTATTTAAATGCCAATATGGCTGGCTCTCTAATTGGTCCAGTGGAAAGCATATGTGGCTTTGAAATATGACGTCCTGGATTTGAGTTGGAATAATATAAATATAAAGCTAAGAATATTAAGCTTTTCTTTCTTCCAAGAAATTATCAGTATCAGGAATTGTGAAATTGGTCTGTGATATGTAGAAACAACATAAATACGTTTGTATCTGTAAACTAAAGGAACATCAGTCATAACACCAGCCAGTTATTAAGAGTGATACAGGGAAACGCGCGTGACATTGAACCTGGTAGTTTGTTGCTAACATCTCATAGAGAGACAGGGCGTTGCAGCGGGCAGGAGGGGGGGCTGTTTCCCCCTAGATGAGCGGTTAAGATATTCAAAGATTTAACTAACTTTGTTTCTTCAATACGAAACAGTGACCTTATGTGGATGTTTCGGTTTCGGACAAAACTGAGGCAGAAACTGTAATTCGGTTTCGGTTTCGGCCCTAAAACTAGTTGCGGTTGTACAGTATCAATTTGTAATGTGAAATACTCAATTTAAGTATATCTGCCCCTCCTACATAGAATCCTGGCTACGCCCATGTAGAGAGATAATATATAAACATGTTTTTGCTGACGCTTCAGTTTCTCATAGAGATCCGAATATATCTAACCAAATTCCACATCTTAGATACAGTACTGTGAATTTAATTCCGGTTAAGCTAGTAATCCCCTAAAGCCTCCTAATCCTGCGTCTGCTAAGGCGGTAACCGTGTTAGCCGACTGACTTCCGCATTGTTAGCATTTCCACACATTTCGGACAAAAACATATAACACAACTCTGTTATAGAAAATTAATTGGTAACTAGCGGACGCCCGCGACTTTCAGTTTTTCTTAAAACCCGCGCACTTTCCATAATAAATAAATTTAAAAAATAAAAAAAACCCGACTGCATAAAATATAAAACTGAAAAGAAAAAAACAAGCCCAGGCCATAATCCAGTGATGACCTATGGTTCCGAGACTTGGTTGCTGACTATGGGCCTCATAAGAAGGCTCAGAGTCACACAGCGGGTGATGGAACGAGCTATGTTAGGAGTATCTCTGCGTGATCGAATCAGAAATGAGGAGATCCGCAGAAGAACCAAAGTGTTGGCCGACCCCCCACCAGGTGGACTGACGACATCAAGCGAGTCGCAGGGATTCGCTGGATGCAGGTGGTTTGGAAGTCCCTACAAAAGGCCTATGTCCTGCAGTGGACGTCCATCGGTTGATATGATGATTATTATGAAAATCATTCTATCCGATATTGGTCCTGTGTCAACTTTGCGTAATTCAGCTGAGTGTGATCACCAAATCCAGTGTACGTAAGTATCTACAGTAAATATCGTGTAAAAGAATACATATATTTGATATAACAAGTATGTCTTGTGTTTAGGAGCTGCCACGGAAGCAGTCGGAGTGACGCGCGTACAATGGGCCGCTTCAAATGACAGGCCATTTTGTTGCGCGACGTGTCCTAGACGTTTCCTCTGCATGTCGGTACAAGCTACGATACTTTCGCGCACAATTGTAACCTACCAAAACTTATTGTTACAATTTCCTCGATTACGGGTGATATTAACATTCATTATTTATGTTATTGACTTATTGTAGATGGGAAGTTAATAAGTTAAGAGTGTGCAATATGTAATTTGGTGGTTACAAATGGTTCTGGATCTCAGATTCTGGATAAGTTAGGAGCCTGATATTTGGGTAAACGATATTTCAAAGTGTTAGCTTCGTTATGACTATACAAAATACACAATTTCAAAAAAACTTTTCAAAAATACACGTTTCACATTTTGCTTTCAATCACAGGAAAAGCAAACTTATTTTCTTAAATTTTTGTTTTGTATAGAAAATTAGGTATATATCTTGAACATGGCCATTTTGTTTTTCGGTAGTTGTTTAATTTACTTGCAATTAGGTAAAAATGGTTTTGGCGCTCACGTCATAAAATTTGCGTCGCGCGTCAATCGCTCCGTGCTTTTCACTCACGTGAAAGTCATAAAAAAAAAGTCATAAATAAAGTTTAGAAAGCTGACCGCCGACCTTCAGTAATGGGGAGGCACTCTAAGAAGAAGAAGATGGGAAGTATCAGGGTTGGTATAAATAAGAGAGTATGGAGGGGACTTGAGCTCAGTTGTTTATGAAGCAGCGTAGACATGGTCGCGCTGCCTGTCGCGTTAGTGATTTTGTGTAATACCGCGTAATTATTGAGTCTTTTGTGTTATTGTTTATCATAAATTGTTTAGTGTGGGCGTGGAGAACATGTCGAGCAGGGAAGATGAGTTAGTGCAAAAGGATCCCTTAAATCTACCCCAAGGACACAAGTCCTGGGACTTGCTCGAAGTGTTTCGAGAAAAACATTTTCGTGTAAAGTAAGACCAAGGTGCATGGTGTATATGACTTGCAACTCTAACCTAACCCTTCTCAAGTAACTTGAAAATTATTATTATGTTATTTTACACACCATCCGTCTAAAAAACCAATGGTGAAAGTTTATTTTCTAAGGTAGGTATGTGCTTCGGTACTATTTTCTTTATAGTGACAAAAGTTGTATCAATAATATCAATAAAAGTAAAATTGATAATTTTGAAAAAACCCCCGAAGGTCATGAAATTATTTAATTACACTCTCGATCAAGTCATCAAAATCCTTTTTAAGTGCGCTGTCATTTGACAACCCACTCGAGTATATTTGCAGACATTCAGTTAGTCTCCCTACTTTCACCCCTCAGAACTTTTAAACGGCTCAACCGATTTTCATCAAACATGTCTAAGAAAAGTGTTCTTAGACATGTTTACACATAAGTCACCTTTCATACAAAACAAGCTAAATTGAAACCGCTTCATTCGTTAGTTATTTTGCCACAGCCAGACTGACAGACAGTCACGTCAATCTTATTGCGTCCCCTCTTTTTGCGTCAGGGGTTAAAAGCCATCTAAACTAACTAACTTGAACTTGACACCATGCAGCTATTTGATAGATTTAGAGGATCTTAGGTAAGGGTGTAGGCTTAAAAGCTTGGCAGTGCAAGCAGTATATGTTTCTTCCTCCTCCTAACAAGTTAGCCTGCTTTCATCTAAGATTGCATCATCACTTACCTTCAGGTGAGATTATACCTACTCAAGGGCTAACTTGTGTAGAATAAAAAGAAATGTGCATTCGCCTTTACCTTACTTTACCTACATGAATTTTTTTCAGAATGGATTAGTTTTTGTCCTAACAAGATCGAACCGTAGATCATTCGAACTAGAATCCAACCCCTTAAGAAGTAATTGAGGCTTTTATGGTATTAAGTATTGTTACAAATAAATTATAGCTCGTAATAATTCAAAAGTAGTATAAATCTGAACGCGGTCTTCCTTCAAAGGTAAAAGCACTTGTCGCTCCACAATACAAGGGGGCTGCATACCACAAAAGAAATCCCTCGTTTCCGATACGGGCCTGTCGCGTACGGTGGGCGAACAGCTTAATGAGCTTTATGAGTATGGCAATAAGAGTCATATTACAATGATAATTATACCTAATATCAAGCGTACTGTTTCATATATTGTATGTTATGTATACCTAATAAAAAGTAAAAAATCTCGTTTGATTTGTAGGTACTTTTTGCCTGGCACCTAATACATTGTGCTGGTGTCTATGAATGAACGCAAACTGTGTCGTTTTAGTGACTTTTCAGTGCGCCTTCACACGTCGTGTCCTTCGTTTAATAAACATTGACGACGACGACATAATACGTGAAGAGAAAGAGATAATGTCGACCAATAGCCGACGCTATTGGTCTGTTTGTAGCTATGTTTTTCTTCACGAATCAGCTCGTGGTCGTGGCCTAGGCCTAGCTACTAATGACAATAATTAACAAACACGTAGGTACCCGTAATTAGCTATTAAAACCCCGCGTGATTACCCGGGATAAGTAAAACTTTGCAGAGTAAAGAAGTGACGAGAGGTCGTCTCATTCTATATTCTACTGAACTAATCTAGGTACATCTTAGTACAACTTATCACTTATCAACTTATCTTTGCTAAGTGGTTACGACATATAAAAATGTTTATACTATAGTCTGACAATTTCGTCCATAACACTCCCATGATATGCGGGCGACAGGGGAAAAGACGCGAGTATGAAATCGTGCGTTCGGGGAAGTACTGTGCATCAGTTGGTTTTTCATTAATCGCTACACGCCCCCCGAGCCGCGTTGAACATCGGGAATGTTACGAACGAAGTTTACTATCGACTATTTTGTAAATAATTCTTAAAATTTAAATAACTGCTTACTTCAAAGCAACTTCATTATTAGGACTTCAAGTACTTGGTATTCCGTCGAGTTCATTTCTAAACAGATGTCGCCAGCGGTTATGCCGACGTAAAAAATATACGTGACGTTACACGAAAGAGTTTTTCACAAAGAAATAGGTACTTTATTTTTAACCAACTTCATTAACTGAAAAATACTTATATTATGTTTCCATCAATATCTATGCATACTCTTATGTTTATAAATGCGATTTTTTAAAACGATCTTTTATTTAGAAGACATAGTATATAATTTGAAGAAGTTTTTATAAAGAATAATATTTATAACAGATATATCGCTTTATTTGCAATCTCACATCCCATCCCAGAGTCACTGCCAACTTTCCTTGGACATATTTGTGTTTCTGCTCCTTCAAGGACCCCATATTAAAACTCATACTTATTATTACGTAATAAAGCAAGAACTTGGTTCCATAATATAGTCCATAATTGTAGTCCTTCATGAAATTTATTTAAAAATTTTCAATATTTCTCTCTCGTGTTTTCAAATAAAGTACTGTAGGAAATATTAGTCAGAGAAGGATATGACGTAGCTCGATCTCGTGTGGGAGTTAGAGAGGGTAGTGATCGGTGGCGGGTACGACTTGTGATATGAGGCGCTCGTTCGTACGGTCGGCATCAGTATGTTCGTGGCGTTTGAGCCGTCCACATTTCTTGTTGTGTAATTCTTTATGGATTACTTGGGATAGGAGAGAGACTTGAGTGGAAAAGGGGAGTGTTTGTTAACTGTCAAGGGATCCCTTAACCCTACATAAAACGGTCACAAGTCCGCGACTCCAGTAAAGGTTTGATTTAATTAAGTTGTCCTGACAAATGTTGTGACCTTAATTCGACATAAACCATAACCTTTATTCGACATTGGTTTTCTTATTTTTGTAATTTACTTCTGAGCCTTCTAAAAGTACAGTAAAAATCGATGGAGGTGCGGCAAAAATTCAAAGAATCATTTATTATACGAAATTAAAAATGATTCACCGCACTTTTCGGAAAACCGAAAGCAAGTAATTTAATTAAAGCGGAATGTTTTTAAAAGTCCCTCGGTAAAAACCATAAGATATATCTCTGGGAACACGGAAGGGGTTGGTCGGTGACTAAACAGTCATTAGCGGGTACAGCTGCGAATAATGTTTTTTGTTTTCGTTAAAAATGGGGGTAGTTAGTTGATTTTTGCCAGTCGGTTTAGCAGAAATGCGCTATCTTAATTGTCTTATTAAAACATCCCCACTCCTATTGTTTAGAAGGGAACAGTGCATCCATTTTAAAACCATATTCATTTAACCGAATCAAAGTACCAGGTTCTAACTTCGACCCGTATGTACATGTTGATAATAGGTATATACCTATGTCAGTGGTGAGCCTCTCTAATCTATACTATCTATACTAATATTTATAAAGCTGTAGAGTTTGTTTGTTTGAACGCGCTAGTCTCAGGAACTACTGGTCCGATTTGTAAAATTCTTTCAGTATTAGATAGCCTATTTATCGGGGAAGGCTATAGGCTATATGTTATCCCCGTATTCCAACGGGAACGGGAACCGCGCGGGCGAAATCGCGCAGCGCCAGCTAGTTGACTATAAGTATCAGAATAAGTCTACGATCTGTATAACGAGCTATGGTAAATAAAATTGCTCCTTTTTGATACGATCACGCATAAATACTCAGCTAATAACTAAAGCTACCGATATAGCTCACGGAGTCGCAAAGGTGACGTGGCTAAGAGCTTGGTGATTGGAAAAAAGTTGGTATCTCGAGTTGCCGGGACGGAAAGCGCGATGTTGGTCAAAACCCCATTAAAATCTCACGGATCGTAGGGAACTGGATATGAATTTCATTAGCTACTGATGTATATAGACCTCGTTATACTATACCATATGAGTATCAGAACGTGATGATAAAGAGAGAAGATTTTTATATGGATAAAAATACTTGGAAAATCGAAAATTTTAGCTGTAGTAGTCACTCATCCCCAACCAGTAAAGCGCCATATTGAAATATCTTTGTACATGGTACTAATGTTTTACTGTGAATCTGTTAAGATATGTACGAGTTTACTGGCGATGGCATTTTATTTATTTTCAGCCCTGATTCGGTGTACACTGTACAGCAATGACAATACAGCATGTTTATGATCATTTTATGACACTTTTATGATCACAACGTGCATGTGTGATCACGACATATTCTTGATTCGTCATTCCCCACTAGCTACTTCAACCAAAATCATGGGTTGTGTGTGGTACAAGTCACAGACTTTTTTTTCTTTACAAGTTAGCCCTTGACTCGAAAGCGGCGGCCGAAAGTCTCCCACCAGCCAGACCTGGATCAATTAAGAGAACCTCAATTGGTCCAGCCGGGGATCAAACCCAGGACCTCCGTCTTGTAAATCCACCGCGCATACCAGTGCGCCACAGAGGCCGCCACTTATTGTTACTCCGCAGTGTAATGAAATTGCAGAACTCTTTATATATTAATTGGTTTTTGTGAGATTGTAAAATAATGGTAGTTAGTAGATCAGCTAAAGTTAAAACTGTAACATAACTCAAACTAATAATAAGGAATGATTTTTAAAAATATTGAAATCTCTCTTCTGACTGTTTTTATCTGGAACACAAAGAAAAATTATTTGATTTTCAGGTTGACTTGTCCAACTTGTCTTTTAACATATCGACTAGACCTTATGACAAATACAAGTTTCTTCGTCGTTACTCTTTTGACAGTGTTTGTGCTTGTTACTATATCACAAGATATTAGTTTATTTATACTCCTTAATCGAGTTTAACAAAGATTAATCGCTAATAGGCAGATACGCACGGAACACGAAGGTGTCGTAGCCGCTCCAAATACAGAATTTAAAAAGGAATTCATCCTCGAGTCAGTACGACACAAAGCGTCGCATCAGTAATTTTTAATATTATTCATAAAAAAGGAGTATTTTTTATATTGATTATTATATTCATTTACGTAATTGTTGTTAGTGTTAAATTTTGAAATACAAATTATGAAAAAAGTTTATATATGCGGATGTCAAGGAGACTTTAATGGGTTTTACCGGCTTCATCACGCTGCTTGTAGACTCACTCTGTATCATCTCTACTCTATGGGTATCAATTAACCAATAGCTTCAAGCGACTGTAGACAAGCATTTTAGTCAATCGCTTCCAACTTGGACCAACAACAAAAGAACAAAATATCGTAAAGACACTCATAAAAAAGTCAGTGTGAATATTCTTACAGTTCGTAAAGTTTACGAGGTTTAGCGTCTCAAACATTTACAAGTATTCTTTGCGCGCGAGTGTACGAGGAATAAAGTTTACGGAGCCGGCAACGCCGCCCTGGCGATGAATTTTACGGCACAAGATGATGTTTGCAGCCAAAACTCTGATGGAAAAAACCAACGAAATACCTACTCATTCCATGTATTTTGTACTTGACGTGGATGGGTTATTTTTTGGATATGTTCGAGTATGTTTGAGTCTATATATTTGGAGCACTTTTCACCTCTACCTACAAAAGTAAAAGCAAGCAGTGCAATTTTGTACAGTCTATGTCAAACCAACGGACCTATTTTGCGATCCTTTAAGGTTTTCATTTTTTCTTTTTAGGCCTTTACTTTACTACTTTACCTTTGGGGTAGGCCTAAAAAGAACCTACCCGAACTCTCCTTAGCTTTTCAGGGTTTTAAGATTTCCAGATTTCTATTTGAGGACATGATTTATGTTTCAAGACTTAACATTATCTATTATTTATATTATATATTATTATCATTATATCTGTCGTAATATAACAATACTAGCTTTTATAAAAAAAGTTAAGTATAGAAATATTATTTATTAGATAAGAGTTTTAGATATGAAACCTACATCATTTAGGCTTTGTTTCAATGAGATTGGATAAAATATTATCCGAAAAGCCGGAATTCTAGCTAAAAATAATATGCTTTAGATGTAATATCAATATAAACGAAACAATTTAGAAAAGTGGAAACAACCAAACAATAATAAAACAAGTGTACCAAAATAAAAAAAGATGGCGTCCCCCACGATAAACACACTAAGCGACAAACGAGTAATATAAAAATGGCCGCTTTCAACGAATAAGCGTTACCATAAAAAAGGTTTTCAGTGAGCAAGTGAATCATAATTTATGAATTCCGGTGTCCGACCGGCGTAGGGACGGAGATTTACGCGGGGTCGCCCCGGACTACTGGACCATAGACACATGAGTGAATAGACAGGAATAATGTAACGCATACCTTGTAAGTTCAGTGGTAAGACTATGTCCCAAAATAAATAAATTCTTTCTGCAAAGAAATTCTTAGTATGAATTTACTGTCCGGAATTGGAAAGGTTGATAATGATGTAACAACTTCATGTTGGAAATAACAAGTGAGACCGTCGGTCTTGGTCATTATATTTTACATCTCGAACATCATGCTTCTAGTAAGCCTGATAATCCACATTAAAAACTAATACAACAATACCATCTAGATCCCATCGATCTTAATCGTAATCGAACATTGTCATCTCAAGAGATGATACACCACTACAAATTTAAAATGTGCCAAAAGTATCGGTACGTATTCTTTGGCTTTGCATTGACGGAGAGGATTATAGCTTGGCAAATTCATTCGTAACACTCCTGATGGTCCACGGGAGCCGAGAGGGGGGTATCAATGCCCTGTGCGCACGACTTTATACCCACGCAGTCCTTCCCCCTACCCCGAAAGCGTGACTTCATATCTGCGCATTTATTTTCCTCCCGTCGCCCGCATATCATAGGAGTGTTATCAATAAACTTGCCAAGCTATAGTATCAACTCATTGCTGCACAAATTCGTCTCAAAGCAAGAAAAATAAAATTATCATAACGAACATCTACAAACAAACTTTTGATTCTATTCAATAACAACAAACCTGTACACTTCTAATGATTCCAAACACTACGGCGGATTGTCGTTAATGAAACATAAGGGGTGTGCAGGATCCCTCTCCGTATCCTTGTGTAGTCCGGACCGGGTCGGATGCTAACACAGATACACTCACTAATCGCTGCCGAATCTCCTTACCCTGCAGACTCCCGCCATGTTACTTTTATTACGATTATACAGCCCATAGCTGTATAAGACCCCGCTTGTACCGTTTGACAACTTCCTTCATGATTTCAGAGTGCAATAGGGGTTTCAGAAATAAAACTTGTATATTTCTTCCAACTACTTTCGTAATCTCAGACTCCCTACTAATTTACAACATCCCTCGTATTCGGCTCGAAGGACCAATAACTTCATTGTGTATGATAAGTGTAATTGATTAGGATATTGTAGGCTGAATATCCTAATGTGATAAAATAATAATAATCCATTTACTTGATTTTAAGAACAGACCATTAAGTACCAAAAGTGTTTACGGATAACTATAAAACGCATGTTTTATATTTTTTACAGGGTATCGTAAGAAACCAAAGTCCCTAGTCGCCAGACACTTAGCTTCATGGCAATCTTCATAGAACATTAAAAATCTTCTATAGTGTTTTTCGTGAATATTCATAAAATCATTTTCCCAGTTGACAGAGACAGATAAATTAAAAAATTCTAATTCAATGGAAGATTTAATATAATTAAAATAATTAACCTTCATGTTCACAAAGGTATGGAGGCATAGGAATACGTCACGAGGCAACTCATTTGAATGACGTGTTCATTATGAGAGCCATCTTTATCGAAGATCCACCCCATTACACACTATCATTTATCAAGCAATCATTAATCTTCGCTACACGGTTAAGTCATCTAACGTCTTTACTGATTATGTGAATTATAATGTACTCGTGACTACGCTTCTACGCATTGTTAATTAACTTTTCGCTTTTACCTTCACCAGTTTGTCTTAATAAGAACATTGGATAAACCTCCAATAGCCGTGAAGATTTAGAGTATAATCTCTCCAGATGTAAGTGATGATGCAATCTCCGATAGAAGCAGGCTAGCTTGTTAAGAGGAGGATGAAAATCCACACCCCTTTTTGTTTCTACACGACATCGTACCGGAACGCTAAATCTCTTAGTGGTACGTCTTTGCCGGTAGGGTGGTAACTAGCCACGATCGAATCCTCCCACGAGTCAGACCTGGATCAATTAAGTTAAAACCTCTATAAGCTCATCCAGGGAATTGGGATTGAACCCAGGATCTTCGTTGCAAATCCACCGCGTATACCACTGCGCCCCAGAGGCCGTCTTTCCATCATAATAGAAAAACGCCGATATCTTCGGATTGGCTTATCAAAATTTCATGGTATATATCTAAGAACCATCTCAGACAAGTAAGCTAGCAACAAAATCCCAGATAGATTCAAAAACTAAATTTCTCTAACTAAAGAAGTCATATCGGGGAAAATATAAAAAACATATACGGTCGAATTGAGAAACCTCCTCCTTTTTTTGTCGGTTAAAAAACCACTTTGACTGTTGAAATTTCCTCAAAAATGTAACAAACTCAGTGCATTGTCAAAATAAATGATAAAAACTAGAAGTAATAATAATCAATAACGTAATTGTAAGTAATTTAGTTAGCATGAAAAAATACTGCCCGTGGGAAAAAAGGAGATGATGTTATAAAGTATAAATATCGCCCTCGGTTAAAAAGGCAAGTACCGTGAAAAAAATTGATTGATAGATTGTCCGTTACGCTCTCAAAGCCTCAGCCTTCGAGTGCTTTAGAAAAGCGGAAAATCCAACTCACTGATGGATCGTGAAAATTTTTCTACAACATTAATTTCATAAGATCCCATGGTATACTTCCGAAGTGTGCCTGTGATTTTTTTCAACACCAAAAAAAACCCTCTTGAAATATTTGTAGGAGACACGTTTTATTTTAACTTACCCTGGTTATAGTTTGGACTTTAAAAAGGGCATTATCTACCTGAGCCTTCGACGTTTTCCTACTAGCATATACGATGTACTCAAAGCCTAAAATATGCGCCCCACAGGCCACGTCATTTATTTCGTGAAGACAAAAAAATAATGTTTAAAAACTATAACCCGACTGCGGTAAAAAGGGTCTAAGGGAAACAAGTTAAGGTCCAAACCAAACCATGGTCGCACTCACTGTAAACCTACCTACAATATATTTTGAATGGAGGTGTTACTGGCAATATCACAGAAGTCATACAATGTAATATCTCAGTATAATTCTTTTCGAGGTTAAAATCTGAGTTTTAAATCCCGTCGTGTAACATTTTTTATGAAATTTCACGCTACGATGGAACATACCAACAATCAACAAACATACATAGACTGCCAATATCATTACCCTTAGGCTTCGCCGCAGTCTGATAAAAATGACATACCTATTGTCGATAACTTGAATATCGCTCTCTCTTTCGTTGCGATAGGACGAACTTACTTGTACCGACTTGTAAATCTATATATCCGGCGACTATGTCTTTTCTCTTGACGCGCATCTTGGGCCTACAGGACCGTTAGCACCTAGTACCTCATAGTGTATATTAACCCAGGGCCCACAACAGCTAATAATCACAATAAATCCACCAGACGCGAGTTACGGTAATCACGAGGTTATGCAAATGGCGGGCAGTTGGCCAATTAACATAAATTGTGTGTATCTAATGCGGACGAATTAACGGAAACTCCGCACTGTACTATACATAGACTGCAATCATTATGTATGGTTTCTAAAAAAATATCATCATCATCAAATCAGCCGATGGACGTCAACTTCAGGCCTTTTGTAAAGACTTCCAAACATCACGATCCTGAACCTATAGAGGTGTCGTAAGTCCACAGTAGAGAGGGTCGACCAACACAGCGTTTACTAGTGCGTAGTCGCACTTTCTAGTGCGTGGTGCATTCTTACACTTTTTGACCCCAACGCCCATCGACCTATGTGCCTCGCCCATTGCTACTTCAGCTTCGCGACTCGTTGAGCTAAAATCGTAATTTCTTCCTATCATCTAATCTACACTAACTATGGGATGGGATGTGATCGAATCAGAAATGAGGAGATCCGCAGAAAAACCAAAGTCACCGACATAGCTCAACGAGTTGTGAAGCTGAAGTGACAATGGGCAAGGCACATAGTTCGAAGAGCCGATGGACGTTAGGGTTTTAAAGTGCTGGAATGGCAACCCCGCACTACTAAGCGCAATTTTGGTAGACCCCGCACCAGGTGGACTAACGACATCAAGCGAGTCGCAGGGATTCGCTGGATGCAGGTGGCTCAGTATCGTGATGTTTGGAAGTCCCTACAAAAGGCCTATGTCCTGCAGTGGACGTCCATCTGCCAATATGATGATGATGATCTAATCTACGAAATCGAATAGGTTCCAGTGACGCTCGAGTAAGACTTTAAATAAATACGACTAACATAAAAAACAGCACTAAAACTCTTACTACATCTTACTCAACATCCTATCAACATTATTTCGTATTACAATAATAAAACTCCATCAATAAAATCTATATAAAAACTTGAAGCAAAAGTAACGCAGGAATAAAATAACAATGAAACATTCACGACAGTCAATACTCGTTTACTTAGTTCAGCATTAAATATGACGCCATAAGAATCAATTTATGCATTACTTTTTACGGTGACCATGAGACGCGGAATACCCGGCTGAGTTTATTTGATCACTTCCAAAAGAAATACACCTAATAACCTCAGCTGCTTACTTTATACTAGCAGAAACTAGACTATAGTCCGATGAAAAAAGTATTTGTAAAAGCGTACTTTATGTATCTATCAAAATTCTTACTAGACGAGAAGATAGTTGGCAGAACTTTATTATGAACAATGATTACAATAATATGTGGGTGACAGAGCAATGATCGCTGACTATGTGCCTTATTAGGAGGCTCAAAGTGACTCAGCGGGCGATGGAGCGAGCTATGCTTGGAGTTTCTCTACGTGATCGAATCAGGAATGAAGAGATCCACTGACGAACCATAGTCACTGACATAACTAATCGAGACGCGAAGCTGTAGTGGCAATGGGCAGGCCACAGTTTGAAGAGCCGATGGACGTTGAAGTCCCAATGGCGCCCCGCACCGAAAAGCGCAGTGTTGGTCGACCCCCCACTAGGTGGACCGAGGATATCAAGCGGGTTACAGGGAGCCGCTGGTTGCTGGCGGCTCGAGACCGTTGTGCTTGTAGGTCCATGCAAAAGGCCTATGTCCAGCAGTGGACGTCTATCGGCTGATAAGGTAAGGTAAGGTAAGAGACAGAGCTACACTCGATGTATTTTAGGTTCCTGATTTTGTATAGATAATTATATTTTACTTTTGCGTTTCATCGGTAGTTTTTGACGATTATTCTAAGAAATTACCTCGCTCCATCGCCTATCGATAAATAAATAATCGAGTTACAAACTCGATTATAACATGGTTATCCTAGTATCCAGTAACAATTGGTGCCATAACCCAACTATTCCTTTACTGTTTACGCGCAATAAAATATTCCTTCGCGCGCCTCGCCGGCGGGCGTCGAAGAACACATCAATCGATCAGATTCACTTCACATTCATGGCTTTATTGCCTATTTTACTTATGACCATGATACTGGAAGGTTATAGATAGCCTAGACGCATTGATCATCGCCAGTGACGTAGCGGGCCCTGTATCAAAATTAGTTGGGAGCCCAAAAGAAGGGTAAAGATTACTCACAAAACCAAAAGAATCAAAAATGCTCGCTTAAAATAAATACGTTATTGACCTAACCTACAACTTTTGGGCGTAATCTTAACCGAAGAAAAAACGGGGTTATCTTTACTTTTGTCATTTCCGAAGTAAAAACTGCAGGTTTATTGGTTTTTTTCCCGGGAAGCAACAGATTAAGTGAGTAGGTACTACCTATTTTTTGCCGTAAGAGGCCCCTGTAGTGCGGGGGGCCCATATCATTGATACGGCTAGTACGGCGGTAGCTACCAGCCCTGATCATCGCTCTAAGAGCTTTGGAACTAAACCGTTGACGCAATCTTTGGAGCACCGTCGTGCTATCGCATTTTTTCGGTTACTAGTTCTTCTCCCTTGTACCACAGAACAGTGAGATGCCGTAAAGAGTAACATTGTTACTTGGTAAGTCTAGGTGACCATTTCCTTCAATATTTCTAAGGAAATAAATAATTTGATAAAAAAAATTCATTTGATTGATTTATTATTACCAAACAAAGGATATTTGTTTGGCAATAATAAATCAATCAAATGAAATTTTTGAAAATTCAACATTTTAGTTCCAAATTCCGTATGATCATTCATCAATTAGCTCCAAATTATTGACCTATTAAAAAAAAAAAAAAATATTTTAGAAATATTTCGAAGGTGAAACCGGCCGGAAATCCTAAGACTGGAATGGAGACTTGACGTTTTTTAATGTTATTGTTAATAACAAATAAAAATAAAAATATACTTCCTAACTTTTATAAATATATTTTAACTTGGAGACTTTTATTATGTTTGTGAGAAAGACGTCGAAAAAAAATTAGAAAAACGAATGTACATAAATTTATTTCTCCCGAATTCTATAATAATGTCCTCATACAACTTTTAATAGAGCCAAATTGAGTTTTATTAATTTGTACCGCCCGCCTCGAGGAGTGAAAAATGCCAATAACCAACACGGGCCAATTATGTTGCCCTCAAAAAATACAACATCAATTTCGTGAACAAATCGAAGTTTCAAAACAAGCGACACGTTTAGAAGGAGAGATTGTGCTCAACCGTACATGTATAGCCTATTTATTATGTTGCCCTCGAATCATACACATCTTGTACGTCCGTTATGATTATTAAAATCGTGCATAGGTACTTGTATTCATTTTATTCATTTGGTATGCAGATGAAAAAACAGTGTTTGGTATTGCAAAAAAATTCATTTTGTTCTTTCTAATTGTTTTTTGCTGATTAAGTTTTTTAATAAATTGAATTACGATAGTACACACACATGCACACACAGAATATGTAATACTTAGTACTATGCATTACTTCACTCTTGGGAATTGCCTTATTGTTATATTTTATATAAAATTAAAACTTTATTATGAAAACTGGTTTCTAGTAGATTTTACTTAAACCCCGTTTGTTAAAAAATTTTCTTAAGCTGACACGAATACTTTACTCGTACAATAACATAAATTATCAAATATTATTAAGGATAAAACACAATTTGTCTTTGATTTGGACTACATTTACCGGACCCTTCGATCAAGTACTTTGGCGAACAAAGTTACTTACCCACTCTCCTACGTAAAGGATAGGAAGCTTGTTGATTTTTGTGAAGAAATGATCGAAGTTTTAAAGTTAATCTATGCCGGCGCGCGCCTGTTCCTCAGAAATTCAATTTATAAACAAGTTAGCGTCTCGTTAAAATTCCTCCGATGTAATAAGCCAACTTGGCTTAGGGTTAGCGATTTTTTAAATATTTTGCCTTACAAAGTGGAATGTTTACGAGATTCGATAAATCCGCGCTCGGAGAAATCAAAAATGTTTCATGAAATTCAACATCGCATCGGTAAAACTGGTTTCAAACAGCAGTTTAAAGTAAATTGGGTCTCTGTTCCAATAACATTTTACTTTAACTGGTGTTAGAAACCAGTATTTAATAAATATATAACCAGTATTTAATAACCGACTATTTAACACAAAAACATTTTTTTAAATTGAAACCAGTACATTCTGAGGTTAGCACGTTCAACTAAACAAATACTCTCTTCAGCCTTTTAATAATTTAAAAAATTGTGTTGAAAGACAATAAAATAAATAAATTACAATATTATTTTAAAAGAGAAGTTTTTTGTGTAAGCATATATGTATATTTGTAACTCCCGCATGCCTCGACTACTGATTGAATTTGACTGAAATTTTGGAATGAAGCTAGATATAGGCCACTTTTTATATCGATAAAGTCATACTGCGGGATTTTTACAGAGCGCACGAAAAGTGTGACAGGCGTCTTCTACTATTGCAGCTGGATAAACAAGCAGTCGTCTATCCTAAAGGACGCTGACTAATGTCAGCCACTGACGATCAAGTAATGTCACATGCATGCAGCACTGATCGTGTGTTGGTCGCAATGTGCAGGACATCATGCTGATGGCGACCAACACACGATCAGTTTTATCAGACGTCGCTGCAGGCATGTGAGATTACTAGATCGTCAATGGCTGACATAAGCTTCTCGTTAGATTTTGAATATCCTTCGGTTGCGAATATCAGCGCCATTAAAGTAGCCCGTAATCACAGAGTATCGGTTTCAGCATAGAGCCATGCTCAGCTGTACCCCGGCTTCTAAACTGCCATTATTTGTATGGTATTAAATTTAACGGACTTGTTCGGTTACTATTACTGATCCTTGCTCATGTTCCTGAAATTTAAACTCACTACAATAAAATTAAATGCCTATAGTCTATACCAATACTAATCTATACACTTATCTACTAATATTATAAAGAGGTAAAGTTTGTGTTATAGCGTGTAATCTTTGGATATATTAAACGGATTTTGAAAATTATTTTACCACTAGAAAGCCACGTTATTTTTTAGTGTCAAAGGCTGTATTTTATCACCGTAATCTCACGGGAACGGGAACTACGCGGGTGAAACCGCGGGGCGTCGTTCGGCTGCTAGGTAATAATATAAACTAATACGAGACTTTGTTCTTAATTGATTCTCATTCTAATTGATCTTGATTCTTTGACGTTAAGCTATGATGAGGTTGTCTTAACCATTTAATATGAACCCTTTAAACTCTCTAACATAGTGTTAAAATGTCCGAAATAGAAAATACGAATTATAAGAAATCACAAAATGTATGAAATGTTAACGCGTCATTGAGTAAAGTTAACTTAAAACTGTAACTAAGTTTGTCGGAAGTGTATTTGTCTATCTATAGATATGCAAATATATTTATACCTACTATATAAGCTCTTTCAACCGTGATAGCCCAGTGGATATGACCTCTGCCTCCGATTTCGGAGAGTGTGGGCTCGAATCCGGTCCGGGGCTTGCACCTGTGCATTTTAAGAAATTAAAACGGTGTCTCAAACGGTGAAGGAAAACATCGTGAGGAAACCTGCATGCCAGGGAATTTCCTCAATTCTCTGCGTGTGTGAAGTCTGCCAATCCGCATTGGGCCAGCGTGGTGGACTATTAGCCTAACCCCTCTCATTCTGAGAGGACACTCGAGCTCAATATTTCCACGACTCCTAAGCCTTCTAGATTTCGAAGGTTTCGATTCTCTGTCTCGTTGAACTATGGTTGTGTCTACTTCCCACAATACAAAGGCTTTTCGCCTATAATATAGTTAAAGTTGGGGTTAGGTTAGTTATTAAAAAAAAATGGCTATTAATGTTTATACGGAAATGATGAAAACAGTACTGAGTAGGGGTTTCAAAAAATCTCCACAGCATAATAAACATAACATTATTCCGTGTCACATACGAATTGGTATCGAAATTATAATGTTCGCTCCAATCAGGCGGGTATTGATAATAATTCGAGCGGCCGGCTCTATTATGGGCAAATTACAGTGAAAGCCACTCTCCGAAAAAGGAGAGCTTTCTCTGGATAATATCGACGGTGATTATATTCCATTCCGTGTAGCTGTGCGTAACGGATGCTAGGGATTTTTGTAAAGTGGCTGGTATTGTTAGACGCTTTTATTTTAACGAACGTTTTGACTTATAGTTCAAAGTTAAATAAAAAACACTCTTTCACGTTCAATTGGACTCAAAATTGGTATGCTTGCGTATCTTTGTGCTCTAATTTAGCATTCCGGTACGATGCCGTGTAGAAACCGAAAGGGGTGTGGATTTTCATCCTCCTCCTAACAAGTTAGCCCGCTTCCATCTAAGACTACATCATCACTTACCATCAGGTGAGATTGTAGTCAAGGGCTAACTTGTAAATAATAAAAAAAAAATCCTATGAATCTGATCATACAGTTCGAAGGAATTTATCGAAAGTTTTAAACTGAGCCATATATTAAGTATTAATGTTGAGTTTAGATTAATTTATTTTGTCAAACATTCTGCTATTTTATTTTTCATTTATCTATACATGGGCAGGCCACATAGTTCAAAGAGCCGATGGATTTTAGGGTCCCAAGGTGCTGGAATGGCGACCGCCGGTAAGCGCAGTGTAGGTCGACCCCCTACTAGGTGCATCGAGGATATCAAGCGGGTGGCCGGGAGCCGTTAGATGCTGGCGGCTCAAGGCCCTTATGCTTGTAGGTCCATGTCCAGCAGTGGACGTCCATCGGCTGATAATGATGGGTGATGAAATATGGTTTGCTATAAAACTTACAATTTAGCAGAGTATACGCAAATATATCAAAAGTCCAATAGACCATCCCTGAATGGTTCACACACTAACAGAACTAATTTACAAATAATGAATAATAAATCGTCGTAAATATAATTTATCTTCATAATTTACACTGCATTTCTAACACAGTGCGTAATGAAAACAACTCGACATAACACACAATACGAGATAATACAAGTATTCATTAATTAACTAAGTATATACAGAAACGTTGAAGATTACCTGTCTATGAGTTTGGTCAACAACATACATTCCTGAGCCAAGTTTGGTGTGTCCAATTGACTCATAGATTTAGATTGATTCTTAATTCTCGGATGTAATGATCATGACTACGTCAAGATGGCTTAATTTATGCTTAGCCTATAATATGACTCTTAATGTATACTATTACTTGTGTTACAATATAATCATGATGAACAGGAAATGAAGTACTTTCCAAAGTGGAATATTTGAAAAATAACGGTATTGTACTTAAGGCTGTTTCTTGCACTGTATCTAAACAGAATTCGAGAGTCCTCGATACAATGTAGCCAAAGTACAGCTAAATGAATTAAAGGTAGTGTATGAGATCCGATTTTGTTCTCAGAATCAGAGAATCATAATTATGAGCGTATGTAAATAGCTCTTTATAGCCCTCTCTTCTTATAGCACCAAGCTTCTTCTTATAGCACCTACCACACAGCACCAATGTGAATTACAGTGTTGCTATAAAACACTGCTAAAACTCACGAAACACAACGTCCATGTATGCCCGAGCAGTTTGGTACCCATACGGGGCCCTTAATGATGAGCTGGCGTGAGCCAAACTACTCATAGAGGAATACTCCGATGTTGTGTTACGTGAGTTTTAGCCGTGTTTTATAATAAGATAAGCAATGATCCAGTCTATGGTGAAACCCACTTATTTAGATGATGACTATACACTCTTGACATGAGAATATTAACAAGGCGGTAGGGAGAATGGAAACTGAAAGGGTATTCCACATATTAACGTGAAGTAGTAGCAATCAGAGACACATACTTCATCATTATCAACCCATTTTCGGCTCACTGCTGAGCACGAGTCTCCTCTCAGAATGAGAGGGGATAACCCAATAGTAGGTACACCACGCGGTCCCAATGCGGACTTCACACACGCAGAGAATTTAGAAAATTCTCAGGTATGCAGGTTTCCTCACGATGTTTTTCCTTTAACGTTTGAGACACGTGATATTTACTCGTAGTTTCTTATTATGCACATAACAGAAAAGTTGGAGGTGCATGCCCCGGACCAGATTCGAACAAACGCCCTCCGGAATCGAAGGCAGAGGTCATATCCACTGGGCTATCACTGACTCTACACACACACACACACACACACACACTTGTGCATAAACAAATGTGATTGACCAAAAAGCAATACCGAAGGATAAATATTAAAAACGTCGCGCTGACCCTCGCCGTGGCAAAGTTTAATTTGTCCGGCGCAATATCCAAAAAATGCGGCCTGACATACCGCCCTGTGGGAATTTTTATATCCGCAGGTACCTCAGCTATTCGCCGCCCTCCCCTCACCTGCAAAGCCTGCAGTCTGGGCGAAGCTTTTACCCGACCAAAATAGAGAATGTTTTCATGACGTGCACGATTTTTTGGAAACTTTATATCCGTAGAACTCGCTGCTCGTTAGTGTAGTTGTCACAATCGACCACGGATTACTTACGGATATAAGTAAAGCTTAGAGTTTTTTTTTTATTCTATACAAGTTAGCCCTTAAGTACAACTTCACCTGATGATGCAATCTAAGGTGAAAGCGGGCTAACTTGTTAGGTGTAGGATGAAATCCACACCCATTTCGATTTCTACACGACATCGTACCTGCACGCTAAATCGCTTGGCGGTACGTATTTGCCAGTAGGGTGGTGACTAACCACGGCCGAAGCCTCCCACCAGCCAGACCTGGACCAATTAAGAAAACCTCAATCGGCCCAGTTGGGGATCGAACCCAGGACTTCGGACTTCCACTGCGCGTACACATAAATTATTCACTTAGAGGCAGTGGTGTGCACTCCATAGATGCAAAAATATACTGTCTACCTTGCAGAGTCATTACGAACCTGCATATAAGAAGGAATTTTTAATTTTGTTACCAGATTGTACTAAAAGTGCGTACCCTAGTTATACACCTTGTGCACGCCACTGGTCACAACATGCACACTACATTTCATAAAGATCAATCCAGCCGAAGGAGCTTGGTAACAAACACGGCGACACGGGAATTATTTACTCGTAATAGATTACGCGTTTCACCTTTTATCTATTAACGTATATACGTACATGAATTATTCAAATCAAATCAAATCAAATCAAATCAAAAATCATTTATTTCAAGTAGGCTCAGTTTACAAACACTTTTGACACGTCAGTTGACTATTTGTAAAGATTCTACCACCGGGTATTAAAACCATTAAAAAATTACAGAAACCTTCAGACCGTTTTCAACCCTTGAAATATGATTTCGAGGTCATTAGTCGTTAAATTCATACAAATGTAGCAATTTATCCCACTCTCACTTAACACAATTACCGTTGCTCGAAATAATGAAACCGTCATTAGAGCACTCAATTATAACCCGCATTACCCCACCAAGCGTACCCCACCGCGCAACCTGAGCTAATAGCCTGTTACCCCAAACAACCGAGACGGGAATAATTACTGAAATTATATGCGGTTTATTTAACAAACCTGTAACACGATGTGTCCTTTGTGTTTGTTTTACCCCCGGAGACACTGTTAACCCTAAATGGATACATTAGACGTACAGAAAGTGAAAGTAAAAGGTGGAATTTGTAGATTGAGAGCCTGTGATCCCCAGATTTTATAAAATAAAAAAAGAAAATGAATATATGCAAATCTAAAAGTTACAGACAGTCAGTACCTTACCCATAAGACAGCATGTCTACCCCTAAAAAGAAACCCCGCTGAGATCCCATGAAGGATCCCAAGTACAGCACTCATAATCAGAAAAAGTAAATCATTCCTATGAAGTATATGTAAGTACGGTAAAAAACTATGGATTTTGATCAGTTTTAACTTAAAACAGATTCAAAGAAGGCTATATAATATTAGGCTACGACCAATCTGAGCATCAGTAAAGATATAGAATTTAGGGATTAGCTAGAAACTAAATATAAATAAGGATAACGCTACACTTCCATTGCGTGCGCCACGTAAACGGATGTTGATATGACAGAATTGCTCTCCTTTAAAAGTTCTAAAAGGGTTACCAGGAACCCTAAAAAAGAATATCTACGAACGCATCGAGTATACCGAAATGTCTAAATTGTGGAAAAGACTCAATAAGAAATAGCTGAATCAATCTATCCACATAAATTACTTGAAACATACGAGTATAGGCCGTTGGTGCTAAAAGCCTTATTTATAGTTGCAGTCGCAAAGGTTGGAATAAATCCAGGGGAGGAAGGTATTACGGGGAGGTAATAAATACACTCTTTGGTTAGCAATAAAAATAAATTAGTAGGGAGTAGGTAAACAAGAACAGTTTCTTACTTATTACCAAAATAGATATTGGTAAGGTGAAGCTAATGAGTGTAGTCTTCAATAGCTGTAGTTTTACGTAGGTTTACGACTTTTATCATTATTAGTCTATTTCATTGGCTCATTACAATAGGCTCTTCTTCAAAGAACATCGTTCAGATCTTCTGTATGAAAGAAAATTTGAAGCTCATACCTACCACGCTTCAATGTGGCGGACTCTCCAAAGCACGATAGTTTAACACAACCAAGTTCCAAACTCTCGGCTGTTACTGATAATATCTAAGAAGAAAGAAAAGCTCTTTATTCCAGAGCCCACGCAGACTTCGAAACCAGTGGTGCTAACATGCGAAGTGAAGAGAAATAGACAAATTGTCTATTTCTCTTCATATGATTATCTCGTTTATCCCATGTTAGTGTTACAGGAACTCGTTTCTCGTTACCACATATGCTAATCGTAAAGGGTACGAGAAAAGTATAACAGCCGTGGAGCGAATTTTTAGATGAACGCTGTAATGAGCCACAGTACAAACTATTATTTGGCGCAGTAGATGCTACTAACACAGTAGTACGAGTAGTATACTCAAGTGACACGTTACTTCACAGTGCTTCACAAATCGGAGCACAATAGCACAATGCTCTTAATCTGTAATGCGATTGTGATTTGTTAATCGGGATCGGTTTGCAGGTGTTACGCAGCGTGCATGCTACGATACGTTGAATTTTTTTTATTTCACTTACACTCATCATTAACAGCCCATATTAGGCTTACTATGGAGCACGAGTCTCCTCTAAGAATGAGAGGGGTTAGGCTAATACAGTCTACCACGCTGGCCCAATCCGGATTCACACACGTAGAGAATTAAGCGAATTCTCATGTATGCACGTTTCCTTACGATGTTTTTTCTTCGCCCTTCGAGATAATTTCTTAAAATACACAGAGTTGAAAATCTAAGGTGCATGCCCCGGATTCGAACCTATGCCCTCCGAATTGAAGGCAGAGGTTATATCTACTGGGCTATCAGTGCTCAGTTTTCTTATACTAAGTAATTCAAATCTTCGGTACCTCAAAGTCTGACAACAAAAGTCTCTAACGAGTGTGTATTTTCTATGATGATGTACGGAGTGGAAACATGGACAATGTCGGTTGGCCTTATTCACAAATTTAAAGCCACTCACCGAGTTATGGAGAGGGCTATGTTAGGAGTCTCTTTGAAGGACAAAGTAACGAGGAAATCCGTAGAAGAACGAAATTAATCGACATAGCCCAAAGAATTAGCAAGCTATCGCGGAATAGATGGCCGCTGGGGAAGACGTGTTCTGGAGTGGAGTCCACGTACAAGCAATCGCAGTGTACAGTTCGTTTCATGTAGGATGGTGCGGGTGACAGTTTGTTTCACACTTGAAAGTTTTCCGCGACTCACGGTAATAGTTCATATTATGAACGTCATACAGGGGACTATCACAATACCAATGCCATCTGAAAAACACTTTCAAATCGTGTGTGGTGGCGCGCTCTTGAAAAGGACAGATGTAGGCTAATGTCTGATACTAAGTAATGTACCTACTATTTTACTAATTAAGTAAAAGAAACTCAAGTTGGCTATAGAAATCTAGCCTACGTTGAATGTTGGCAAGAATACTGGCTGCATTAGTGCGGTGAAAAGCCAGGCTGATCCTTTGTGTAAAAATGAACCAGCCCTTCTGTCAACAATCGATGCAATTAGCCGCGATTAAACAAGTCGGAAAAAATTCACACTGCGACTTTATTTTTCGCAAGTTTTCTCGACGCAAAAAGGCACAAATATGTAAACACTCGTAACTCTCGGTCTTTATTCTTCTTCCTACTATGATATTTAATTTTCATATTTTATTTGTCTTTCGCATTTATAATGTGTTGCAGTAAATCGCTAAACTAGCATCATATAAAAAATCATCCCGATCCCGATCGGTCGACTACAATCGCGCCGCAACAGTTTCGAACGCGTCAAGTGCGACCGCGTTAAGGGCCCTACACACGAGCACACTCGAACATCTGTCGCGAAGCTTAAGTTTAAGCGGTGCCGTGAAAACCCCGTTTTCCTTTGTGAAGTATTAAGTATTTTTGCGGCGCGGTGAACTTTGAAGTGACTCTTATAGAACTCTTATAAACCCATCATAGAAAAGTTGTGAACGAGTTCCAGTAATTATTGATACATTTGTAGTAAATGTCGAGGGAATGTTACGCAATAGTTTTTATAAGTAGATACTTGTACTTTTATTTGTGAAAGTGAAGTGGCAATGGGCGGGGCTTAGACTTATAAAATATGCAGACGGTATCTCGCTGTCAAACAACTGAAGAACCATAATCGCACCGAGTGTCTATGTGTGAGTATGAAGTATAATGCCAGATATAGGAATTTATGGCGATCTATCTTCACATGTGTGCGTGTACGTATATATGCAAACTGGCATCATTGGGGTACGTCACTGATAAATTCGAAATATTCAAAATTCATTTATTTAGTTCAGGGGACGGTACCTGAACTTTTTATTATATCTATGCTCATCATAGTTCGAAGAGCCGGTGGATGTTGGGGTCCCAAGTTGCTGGAACGGGGATAGCGACAATAAGCGCAGTGTTGATCGACCCCCCCACTAGGTATACCGAGAACATCATAAGCGGAATACGGAGAAACGCTGAATGGTGACTTGACTTGACTGTCTTAAGAACGTGGTATTTAGAGAAACGTTTCTTAATGTAGGGCTATGTCCAGCAGTGAACGTCCATCGGCTGATAATAATGAATGATTCACACTCGTCTTCGCTATGCATGCTTGTATGTTTATTTTCATTAAGTTACCTAACTAAAAAATACAAGCAGTGTAAACCTGTTAAAGGTGGAAACTCTAATTTACATATTGAACTCAGCACAGCCAATGAAAAGCCACCTTAAGACCAAAAGCAGGCCTTTCGGACTATTCAAGCGGACATTAAGCCCCATTGTGCCCCGTTTAATAAGGCGAGCGAACTTTCCTCCGGCCATATTAGGAGCCGTCGTACAAACGAGGTTAATTCACACGGTCTATCGCATAGATGATCTTTTGTTTCGAAAGTGGCGATTTACGTTCCTCGGTGACATTTGCAATGGTTAATTCGTGGTTTATTCTGTAAATGCGACACTAATGTGTTTTATTAAATGTTTGCCTTCGTTAACTTACTCGTATGATATGAATGCAGCTTTTATAAATCACTTGTGGTTTCAACTTGCATAACTAGTAGTTATCTATAATCTATACTAATAGTATAAAGAGGTAAAGTTTGTGGTATTGTAGCGACAATCTCTGGATCTACAGAACCGATTTTGAAAAGTTTTTTACTACCAGAAAACCATGTTATTTGTGAGTGTCATGGGCTATATTTTATCCCCGTACTGGTAAAATTATATATCTCAGGCTGACAAGTGCAGCAACGTGGAAGTGCTTTTAGAGCATGATTCTAGCAAATCTTGCGAGGTATAGTATAATAAGCCTACTATAAGAAGTAGGGGTAGGTTAGTGTTAGGGTAGGGGTAGGGTAGGGAGGGGGTAGTTGAAAGTTCACATCAACTTTTCACGCGGACGAAGTCGCAAACGTCCGCTAGTAAAGCTATAATATTTTAATATTTGAGTAGGTACAATGCTACACACTTTAATTACATAGTTATGTAATTAAAGTGTTAATTACATAGTTATGTAATTAAAGTGTGTAGCATTGTAAGTATAAAAATGTACGTGATAAGGTATAAAAGTCAAGCTACAATTTATAATATAAAATTAACAAATTATGGAGCTTAAATAAGACATTTCCACTTCTAAAACATTTTGTATCTTTATCTCATTAAACTAGCAAAGTAGGCGGTATCGACATGCTGTAGTTTTTATTTACCCAAATGTCCCACCACTTAGTGACTTCCGGTGGTAACGACAATTAACTGTTTAGCGTTGTTAGCACTCGCGCGAGCAAATTGATTGAATGCAAACACGCGATATTAACACCTTTCCTTTTTTAAAAAGTAGTAAGGCGTTATGCCCAATTGTTTTAACTACTGACCTGCTGGCCTATTCACTAACTTTGAGTACATTTAGTGGATATAACATGAATTTACAAACTAGCTGTTACTAATTCTTACGTCACATGATTTCGTGTTTTTGACGGCCTCCGTGGCGCAGTGGTATGCGCGGTGGATTTACAAGACGGAAGTCCTGGGTTCGATCCCCGGCTGGGCCGATTGAGATTATCTTAATTGATCTAGGTCTGGCTGGTGGGAGGCTTTGGCAATGGCTAGTTACCACCCTACCGGCAAAGACGTACCGCCAAGCGATTTAGCGTTCCGGTACGATGCTGTGTAGAAACCGAAAGGGGTGTGGATTTTCATTCTCCTCCTAACAAGTTAGCCCGCTTCCATCTTAGACTGCATCATCATTTACCATCAGGTGAGATTGTAGTCAAAGGCTAACTTGTAAAGAATAAAAAAAAAACCTTACCCCCATCCTAGCACTCCCCGATAATGTAGCATTCTACTGGTGAAAGAGTTTTTGAAATCAGACCAGTAGTTCCGAAGATTACCCCATTTAAAGAATGTGACAAACTTACAAACTTTACCTCTTTATAATTTAGTATAGATTGAAGTTGATTTGCAGCAAACCAGCGATTTTAAACTCTATTTCCTTATACATCCAATTCCCATCTATTTTAATCTAACGCGAATAATATTAATAAAAAGCGAACAACAGAAAACACTTCAATTTTCAAAATAAGAAAAATCACCCCAACACTATTCATCTTGATTCCCATCCGTATTCCATTATTCGAGCGTAAAGCCGAATAGTCGAATTATTCTCGAATCACGGCGAGTCGTAATCGAATTACAGCCCCCCCCCCCCCCTCGGCCAAATAGTTTTGAGACGCAGAGATTGCGGGCGACGCTAAATAGATTGGTGTCAAGATTCTGATTCGATTTCGAGACTTCGGAACTAAAAGAACCAGACACAGCGAGTGGATTATAAGAGATTGTCTAGGTGGTAGAAAAAGCAGATGTGCTATTAATAGGGATGATGACAGTTTTTTAAATTGTATATAAATTAAGAGATTGCTAATAGTAAAGTTATTTTGTAAAAGGAACAGGCTATCTGCGATCATTACTTTCGGAGCTACAAGTATTTAAAGGGTCGTAAGCAATGTAATGATCGTTAGATTTGTAGGTTGACAAACAAAATTACTAATATCTTTGTTATTTGTGCGTTTATGTTTAAAGTTCACATATTACAAAAATGTCACATTTAATGTAAGGAAGCTAAAACTGTAAGAATTTTCATCTAATTACGACAAAAGATTTTTAATAGATTTTGAAATTTTATAATCTAATTTATTTTGCAAATATTCAGTCATTTGTTCTTTCCTTTTTATGTATAAATTAGTTAACATTGACCTTATTTACCCAAATGTATCATAAAAATCAATATATTCAAACCTAGTCATCATCCCCATTACCCGACTAACGCAAGTTAGAGGGTTATGTCTGTATCAGTTTATGTCTGTATGTCTGTTCCTTTGTGACAATTTAGAGACCAAAACTGAGGGCCGATTTTGTTGTTTTTTTTTAATTATGTTTATGCCAGCTGCCAGTTTGAATCACGCCAGATGGTAAGCGGTGATGCAGCCTATAGTAGAACGCGCTTGCCTTGAAGATGCCTATTCACTCTTGACTTGACTTCCCTAATAAAGCATAGATATTGTATTTTACTTCAGTGGTCAAACCACTGAAGTAAAATACAATATTTTACGAATATAAAATAAAAAAACAAGTAAAATTAATCGACGGATGAAAAAAAAACATTTAAAACATTACATAACGCATATAACTTATAATATCTTTGCGAACACCCTCTATATCAATATAATTTCTATTTTTACGTGTGATATATGAGAGTCGAAATGAAAAACGTCCAAAAAACATGAGAAAATGTCATGGGAGGCACTCCTTCAGTTTATGTCCTCGTAAAGTGCGAGTCGACGCTCGAGACGAATGTGCCGCGATTAAGGAGTGCCATCACTTGCAGCGAATATTAATAATATTATTTTCATTTAGAAGAAGAAGAAGAAGAAATATACTTTATTGTACATTAAAAACAAAAATAAACAATAACTTATAATAACACTTAGAAACTAATGTACAAATGGCGGTCCTATCGCTAAAGAGCGATCTCTTCCAGACAACCACTGTGGAAGAGAAAAAAAATGTAAGCAACCGTAAACGTAAAAATTTTTAATAATTTAATATCTAAACGACGTTTTATAGATAATTTATAGAAAATTTTGTAATTTTGAAAAAAAAATTAAAATTTATTTGGTTAACACGTTCGCTTCGGCACTAATTTTTCTGTACTTTCCCCTGGTGCGGTACGTGGATAATCTTTATTAATATTATAAATTAAAGAGTTTGTTTGTTTGTTTGATTGAACGCGCTAATCTCAGGAACTACTGGTCCGATTTGAAAAATTATTTCAGTGTTAGATAGCCCATTTATTGAGGAAGGCTTACATTATCCCCGTATTACTACGAGAACGGGAACCACGCGGGTGAAACCGCGCGGCGTCAGCTAGTGGGATAATATATTTAGAATTAGTATGACGAAAACGTAATGACTATTAACATGACAGGCATATGACAGTGACAGTTGCCACATAGACATAAATTGACAATGACTTTGACGTTTGACGTTACATTTCATAAAGACGACAGATTATACTCATAACAAGATGCACCTACTTGTATAGCTTGGCAACTTCGTTCGTAACACTCCCGTAAACCGCGCGGGCCGCGAGGCCTGTAGCGATAAATGAAAAACCCACGACTGATGCACCTCACTTCCCCGCACGATTTCAAACCCGCGAGTCTTTCCCCTAGTCGCCCGCATACCATGGGAGTGTCACCAACGAACCAGACTATAGCATTAACCGTCTGCCCGCTGCAATTGGCACCCCAGCTCACAATTTATGAAGGCGCAGGCATCCCTGCGCTTGACTCTGGATATGATATATTTCAAGGGCTCCATACTTGGAATAGTTTTATGGCGCATATTTTACGGCCACCAACATTCAGTGGAGGGTAATGAAGCGACCACTGTGCTAGTAGATTGATTTATAAAACTTATTGTCGTCTTAAATGATCAACTTAGGTATCTATTTACTCGTATTTATTGTTATCCCAAGTTACGACATGTAAGTCTTCAATTTAAGTGCTCCTTGAATCATCTGTATTGATAGAAAAGACTATTGGTGTGTTAGAAGCTTTTAATGTTAAAGCTTTTAAATTCACTTTAATTTACTAAGGAATTTAAAGTGGATTCACGTTTTACGCAAGTTAAGATTGCAACTTGTTAATGTATAATTTTACCTTGTAATGTTATAAATATAAAAGCTAAGATTCCAATAGTTTCAAGTAAATTTATTATAATAAATTCAGAGGGTTTCAGATATTTTTTTAAAGAATATTTGTCATATTTTAAATATGACCAATATTCCTATTTCAATCCAACTAGTCGGGAAAGAATGTACTAGGACTAGAAGTGGGTACGACAATAGACCAACGGGGCGGGGATCGAACCACTACCCCTCGGTGATGAGTCCGACCGCTCTTACCGTTGAGCTATTGAGGCTTTAATTTTTTTTTAATTACAATTTAAATTTGATTGGTCAATAGATAATTAACCGCCGTAATCGCTCTTTGATAAGCTTCGGTATTAATCTTGTTAACAATGAAGGATTCCCTACAGAAACAGACCTCAAACATTAAATAGACACAGGCATTACTTTAGGAAAATTCATTATGAATAGGGAATAATTTAATTTTGCTATTCTCCGCAAAATATGTCATCAAGCGACAACATCAACCCAATCCGATAAAAAATGTAACTATCTATCCGAAACCAACGCACGCACCATCATGAGGTGAAAACTCTGACAAATCCGAACGACATCGCACAGATCCGACAAATGAATAGTTTAAAAAAAACACTCCTGATACCCATATCATGGGGGTGGATTTTAAATAGCCTGTCCGCCATCTTGGACGTCCCCCATATTGGATTTAAGTCACGTGACCATTTTTTTCGTATTCCTGACAGCAAACCCTTTCATTTGATATTCATATCATGGGGGTGGATTTCAAACAGCCCGTCCACCATCTTGGGGAGGCAATTATATTGGATTTGTAATGACGTTTCTATTCGACGTGACGTTTCGTTTTAATGCTCCATATTGTCATCAGAACTCAGAGCGTGTGCAAAATTTCATCCTAATCGAAGACCGGGAAGTGAGAAAAATTAAGATTCCAAGAATTTCCTACATACATAGTTAGTTACAAGTGAAGCTAATATAAGCGTGTTAAAAATCCTCTACGTACGTTGCACTCCGAAACCAGAGTTCAAGAGATGTTGATCCTACAATGTTCAATTTCGAAGTCAACAGAGTCAACATATCCTGAGGGCCTAGTGGCAATTTGATACTGTCACGTTAACGTAAACGCGAATTTCTAAGGAATTGAAACAGCGCCACCTAGTGGCACTACTGCACAACTGTTTCAATTCCATATAAATTCGCGTTTACGTCAACGTGATAGTAACAGTATGAAAATATTGAAAACTCCCACTACGCACACTGAAGCTCCGGTTGTCACTAGATTTCAAACAAGTAATTAAAAGATCGTAGTAAGAACGATAGCTCATTGACGCCTCTCGACGTCGTGTCGCGGCACGGCGCTACGTGCGACAGACATAAATCAGTCGCCGACAAAAACAATGGCCGGCGACTATGTCTGCTCGTGACTGAGCGCTTTGTTCGTGACTACGCGACTATTGCTGGCCGTTCCACCCATTGCAGTGCGAAAATATGTACTCTTAATACACTTTAATCTATATGCGACGTATGTAGGGTATGAGTAGATATTGTACTTAGGTGCAACTAAATATGTACAAAAAATATTTCAAGTAAAAGGCTTTTTATACAATTACTTTTGAAAAGTGAAGTCTTATGTCAGAAGTGACTCCACCAGTTCGGAAGGCAAATTCTACAGAACAGCTGGCAATGAACTCAGCAGTTGCTCTTTTTCAATAAACATTATAATGTACAATTTCACGCTAATTTTATGCCTTTCTGATTTTGATTTGTGTATTTACAACCTAGATACGAGTTACTTTGTAAGATTCTCAGATTCAGATTGAACACAGTGCCACTGCCAAAGGACCCAATTGTTTCGGAGCAATACCTAGAAGACATTTTATACATCTGCTCGGTTGTGCTCAGTAAAGTTAGAATGTAGTTTTAAATATAATAGCCTTCAAGTCTATTGTTAATAATTATTAATAAAACTTATATTAATTAAACAACATAATCAATGTTCTTGTTATTTATACTGCAGCACCGTTATCAGTCGAATGAACTGTAAAGAGAAATGATTAACGACTCTTATGACAGTCGCGTCTTTTGAGCTGTTTTGAAGAAACCCAATACTATTGATTGAGTTCGCATTTAGAGGAAGGAAGAGCAAACGTACAAAGGCCTATGTTTGGTACACAGAATAGAGTAAAATATAGACAGCAAACAAAACAAAAAAATAATGAGATTACGACTGAAAATGCGTCTTTTGAACCGTCTTCAAAAAAGGAGGAGGTTGTCATTTCGTCGTTATCTTTTATTAATTTACTATAATGTAATTGTAATCATCTCATTCGTTCTAGTTATTTCTTAACAAGTTAGTGTTTCACTACAATTTGATCTGATTAAATCAATCCAAAGATCCTGCATTTATGGCACAAAAAAAGATTGAAAGCTATTTAAATCAGGTAGCAAAAAAGTAATTAATTGTGTAAACTATAAGCCAACATAATGAATTACATCGGTAATAACTTGGTAATTTTATAGAAACTAGCAGATGGCGCACGGTATCGCCCGTTTGATTCCCGTTCCCGTAGGAATATAATAAAATATAGCCTATAGCACTCGGGGATAGTGTAGCTTCCCAACAGTGAAAGAATTTTCTAATCAGTTTAGTAGTTTCAGAGCCTATCCAATGCAAATAAACAAACCATCAAATCTTTCCTCTATAAAATATTGACTTGGTCGCTAACTGTGGGTCTCATAAGAAGACTCGGAGTCACACATCGAGCGATGGAACGAGCTATATTAGGAGTATCTCTGTGTGATCGAATCAGAAATGAGGAGATCCGCAGAAGAACCAAAGTCACCGACGTGGCTCAACGAGTTGCGAAGCTGAAATGGCAATGGGTGGGGCACATAGTTCGATGAGCCGATGTAAGCGCAGTGTTGGCCGACCCCCCACCAGGTGGACTGACGACAACAGACGAGTCGCAGGGATTCGCTGGATGCAGGTGGCTCAGTATCGTGATGTTTGGAAATCCCTACAAAAGGCCTATGTCCTGCAGTGGACGTCCATCGGCTGTTATGATGATGATGATGATAAAATATTAGTATAGATGTATTAATAGGAGCTCCATCTATCATTTACACTAGTCTTCGCTTCAATATTGGGACTTGAGAGTGTCGGGTTACTTTTTCTCCATTGATATTCGGATGATATTGTTGAATTTCCAAAGTTTCCCACTGTTTGCGCCAACTTTGTCGTTGGTTTGTTTTAAACTGTTTATTTCGTAAACTTCCTCCAGCGGGATCTGCTTTCCATAATGGATTGTTATACAAATTGTGTGAGCTTAACTTTTTTATTTATTTATCTACTTTGTGCATCTCTAGGGTACATTTATTGGAAGATACACACAAACTTGACAAATCTGTGTTACATTTAATTTAAAAGTACTTCTAGGCGACGGAAATTTCTTTGGAATTAAATTTGGTAGCTGATTGGGTTATCCAATTTTCATGGTAGGTGCATAGATGAGAATCCTTTCCTCAAATGAAAGCCTGCGTCTAAATCTGTTGATCCGATTGGGAGTTATGATTCAACATACAGATGGACAGGGTATATACACTCAGATGAACTCATAACAACCACTAAAAATATGCAAAAATGCACTAAAAGAAATATTATAGTTATTATATAGTCGAATTATAAAGTTCTATAGAACTAGAACCCGCGAACTCACGTTAGAGCAGTGTGGTGGATCTAAGCTTTATATTCCCTTTCCTTTAAGGTAATAGGCCGTAAAAATAGGCTGATAATGATGATGATGGTGATATATTAACTAAAGCTTAGGTCTTAATCCGTATTCGTTTACCTGTTATGAAATAACGTTTTTTTTTCTGGTGGAATGCAATAGGCCTTAGCTATACCATCCTTCCGACAGATACGGTGCCGCCAAGTGATAAAGCCTTCCGGTATGCTGCCGCGTAGTAACTATCAGAGATATGGGTAGAATAAACTTGTGTTTCTTCTAATAAAATCCGCTAAACATCAGTTTATCCCAATAAAATAAATAAATTTTAGCCTTAAATTTGCAAGTGAATCTTGCAAAATTAAGGCTTCTTTTTATTTTCTGGATTACCAAAAAGGCTACTTAAGGTTTATAGTACTTGTACCTCAGTAATAAACATGATAAATAAACGCAGCGTTTTTGCTCCGAACACAAACTTTTCATCCCGGAAAAATCCATGGTTCCCGAGGCATATGTGAAAAACTAAATTCCACGCGAACGAAGTCGCGACCGTCCGCTAGTCACACTAATATTATAAAGGCAAAAGTTTATTGTGTAAGAGTGAAAGTGTGAAAGTGTGTAAGTATGTTTGTTCCTCTTTTACGCTGCGGCTTCTGAAGCGATTTCACTGAAATTTGGAATGGAAATAGATTTTACTCTGGATTAACACGTAGGCTACTTTTTATCCCGAAAAAATCTATGATTCCCGAGGCATTTGTGAAAAACTAAATTCCACGCGGACGAAGTCGCGACCGTCCGCTATTAAGTGATAATCCAAAACTAGCAAACCAACCTAAATCTGCAATAAACGTAATAAATCGCAACTTATCGTTACATATCTTATAATATCCGCAGAAATGAGTATAAACAAAAGATTATCCCAAATCCCGAGCACGGTGCGCCCGTGATCCGGAGGCTTACTGCCATCTTGAGAGGGCAATAAAAGTCAGGCAGGCCGCGTACGACGTAGCGTTTGATACCTTATGATTTATCATAGTGTGCCGCGAGGTCGGGTAACCGTTAATGACTTAGGAGGGTTGAAATTTAATAAGAGACTGCAGCCGCGGCAAGGAGCGTAGTTATGCAAATTTTATTGCTGCAAAAGCCTTAATGTGGAACACAGGGGCTTGTATTTTTCGCTAAACGCAAGCAATATCACTTCGTTTTTTAATCTTAAATTACAAAGGCGCAGCATGACCATCATGTGCTATGAGCTATGATTTTTTAAAAAGAGCAACTGTTGAGTTTCTTGCCGGTTTCGTCTCAGCAGAACCTGCCTTCCGAACCGGTGGTAGAATCTTTACAAATAGTCAACTGACGTGTCAAAAGTGCCTGTAAACTGAGCCTACTTGAAATAAATGATTTTTGATTTTGATTTTGATTGAGCGATATGAGTAAACAAGAAAGGAAAATAACTAAAATGTAACAAATTGCATGAAACGGTGATAGTAAACATCATAGGTGGAATGAACTGTAGCTTGGATAGTTCGTTGATGACACTCCGTTGATGATATGCGGGCGTCGGGGGAAAGGACTGCACGAGTGTGAAGTCGTGCGAGCGGGGCAGACGGAAGGACTGCGCGGGTATGAAGTCGTACGCACGGGGCATCGCTACCCCGTCCCGGCCCGCTATGAACGAATTTGCCCAGCTATATATTTCTTCTACAAACGTGACATTTCAAAGTGTAGAAACTGTCCACTTCACCTCTGATTATTTATTTTTTATATTAGTTAATAGATAGATTAATTTATTATAAAACACAGCTAAGACTGATACAACTGATACTGACGGCCGCGTGGCGCAATGGGTAGTGACCCTGATTTCTGCATCCACGGCCGTGGGTTCGATTCCCACAACTGGAAAATATTTGTGTGATGAGCATGGGTGTTTTCCAGTGTCTGTGTGTATTTATACATTATATAAGTATTTATATGTAGTATATAAATGTATATGAATATTATAATATCAACTATCTTAGTACCCATAACACAAGCTACTCTGTAACTTACGTTTTGGGGCAAATTGATTCGTAGGGTTGAGAATGCAAACGCGACTGATTATTTAATATTTATTTTAAGTAAAATATTACAAAAAAAAAACTTATAATAACTAGAAAACTCTAATTTCGGCGATTGAAATGTAGAGAGCCTAATCCTAACTAGATGTCCCACTCGATCGGAGATTGATCAAAGAGCGCCTTCCATCGCGTATCCTCCTATTTTATATTGATACTCATTTGCGTAATTAACTACGTGAATCGCTACGTGAATCCATCGCAACGAAGTATGTAGGGCGCTGAACAAGCACATTCTGCCGTCCAAGGTTAGATGAGAGCAGGGCACTGGAACATGCAAACGTTGCAACCTACTGGACTACAGCGGTCGTACATGTATGCTTACTAGATAGTGATGTGAATTGTTTAAGTATATTTATTTATTTATTTATTTATAACGTTGGAGTATACTCGACTAATTTCGAACCCATACGGGATCCTTAGTCATGAGGTAGTTCTTAAATGTTTTCATTCTAAAATAGTTAATAGATTGTTATAAAAATAAATAAATCTAAATCTATTCAGTTGTGCAAAATCTTAGAAATTTAGGTCAACAGTACTTGTACCTCTGCAATAAACATGGTAAATTAACGCAGCGTTTTCGCTCCGAACACAAACCCGTATGTTTACGCGCGGGTACTCCGCAGTAATCGCTACAAGCGCGCTGAAACGCACAATATGGCCGATGCGTAGATAACGCACCGCTTTTACGGTGACACCAAACTGCCGCGGGGTGTGGAGCGCACCCCACCATAGCGGGGCGCCGCGAAGCCTTATTGGAATTGTTAGTGGTTTACCGCATACGGTGAAATTGCGGTTAAACACTTAGCTTTATAACTGGGAGGTCTAAGGTTTGCTTCTCTTTGTTTTGTGTGTTGTTGATGCTTTATTTACAACTAGCCGGCGCCCGGTTTGATCTGCGTAGTTCCCGTTAGTGAGTGTACGGGGATAAAATATAGCCTGTGATACTCACAAATAACGTGGCTCTCTAGCGGTAAAAGAATTTTCAACCTCGGACTCGAACCCAGGACCTAGTAATTCGAAACGTGACGGCCTGATTTTGACGGCCTCCGTGGCCCTCTGGTATGCGCGTGTGACTTGTGAACTTACAAGACGGAGGTCCTGGGTTCGATCCCCGGCTAGGCCCATTGAGGTTTTCTTAATTGTTCCAGGTCTGGCTGGTGGGAAGCTACACCCTACCGAAAAAGACGTACCGCCAAGCGAGTAAGCGTTATTAGTCAGTAAGTCCGATACGATGTCGTGTAGAAACCGAAAGGAGTCTGGATTTTCATCCTACTCCTAACAAGTTAGCCCGCTTCCATCTTAGATTGCATCATCACTTACCATCAAGTGAGATTGTAGTAAGGGCTAACTTGTAAAGAATAAAAAAGCCATGCATAAACTAACCACTGAAACTAAAGACAGTTTATACAATGCATCTATTAAGTAATATTCAAACAAGTTATTCGAAACAAAATGCTAAAAACCAAACACAATTTTCTTTCACCAACAAAGTTGACAATAAAGCCCTTTTTATGAGCACAGCCTTCGGTACAATAAAATTTTCCGATCGATCGAATGAAATCAATGGTCACCATAAACTAATTCCCACATAACAGCCAATTAGGGTGTTAACGATTCCGATTAGGCTGTTAATGTTGATCGCCATCGATACATTAATCCCTAGAATTACAATAGCAACAAAATTCCTAAATGATAAAGATGCTTGGAGGCCATTGGATCAGCTTCCACCTCCACACAGGAAGTAAAACTTTAAGAAATTGTAATGTTGTCATCAATTGTAAATTATAATATGTATGATTTTTTTTTGAAGAGCAACTGTTGAGTTTCTTGCCGGTTTCTTCATAGCAGAACCTGCCTTCCGCACCGGTGGCAGAATCTTAACAAATAGTCAACTGACGTATCAAAAGTGCTAGTAAACTGAGCCTTTTTTTTATTTATTCTTTACAAGAGAGTCCTTGACTACAATCACACCTGATAGTAAGTGATGATGGAGTCTAAGATGGAAGCGGGCTAACTTGTTAGGAGGAGGATGAAAATCCACACCCCTTACGGTTTCTACACGACATCGTACCGGAACGCTAAATCGCTTGGCGGTACGTCTTTGTCGGTAGGGTGGTAACTAGCCACGGCCGAAGCCTCCCACCAGCCATACCTGGACCAATTAAGAAAACCTCAATCGGCCCAGCCGGGGATCGAACCCAGGACCTCCGTCTTGTAAATCCACCGCGCATAAAACTGCGCCACGGAGGTCGGAGCCTACTGGAAATAAAATTAATTTATTGAAAAAATTAATGAAATAGAACCAGGCGTTGCTTTTTTTATTATTTACAAGTTAACCCTTGACTGCAACTTCACCTGATGGTAAGTGATGATGCAACCGCAGATGAAAGCGGACTAACTTGTTAGAAGTAGGATGAAAATGTTATTTCGGTTTCTACCGACGTCGTACTGGAACGCTAAATCGCTTTGCGGGACGTCTTTGCCGGTAGGATGGTAACTAGCCACGACCGAAGCCTCCCACCAGACTAGAGAGAGCCTAATTTTTTTTATTAATATAATAATTTGAATTATAATGGACGTTTAAAATCTTTAATCACAAACATTCTTTGTAACATTCTAGTCGAATACCTTAAATAAAATATGTAATATGATTATCTTTGAAACCGTATATCAAAGGCTCGACCACAAATATTTCGCACTTCATACTAATACCGGCTTTTAGCGTCAACATAAAATTTACAGCATACATTTTCATTAAAGCCCGGATAAAAGCTTATTGTTAAAATGCTCGTAAAATTTAAATCCCCCAGAGGTAGATCGTTGGTATGCGAGTGTAACTTTTTTTTATTACCTTTGTGAGCTTTTATATTTATTTCTGTTTTAATTTTTCTTTTATTCAATGACAAGTTAGCCATTGACTGCAATCTCACCTGATGTTAAAAGTGACAATGCAGTATATGATGGAAGCGAGCTAACTTGGAAGAGGTAGAATTTTATTTAACCTGTACCTTCTATACCTTTTGACGGCCTCCGTGGCGCAGTGTTATGGCGCGATGGATTTACAATACGGAAGTCCTGGGTTCGATCCCCGACTGAGGTTTTCTAAATTGGTCCAGGTCTGGCTGGTGGGAAACTTCGGCCGTGGCTAGTTACCCCACCGGCAAAGACGTACTGCCAAGCGATTTAGCGTTCCGGTACGATGTCCTGTAGAAACCGAAAGGAGTCTGGATTTTCATCCTCCTCCTAATAAATTAGCCCGCTTCCATCTCAGATTGCATCAACTTACCATCAGTTGAGATTGTAGTCAAGAGCTAACTTGGAAAGAATAAAAAAAATACTCTGACGGTTTCTACATAGCATCATGCCGGAACGCTGATTCACTTGGTAGTCTGTGCTGTAGTGGTAATCCTTACCACTATTGATTCAATTCAGAAAATATTATATAATCCTAAGTTGACCCGAGCTGAGAATTGAACTCCAGAACCTCTCTATTGAAATCCAAAGTAATACCATCTACGCCAGACAGGTCGTTTAGAAATTCCTGTTGTACTTTAAAAGTCACAGTGTTTTTAATATGTTTACCTGTTACACCCAGCGGCTTCGCTCGCTTTTAAATGTATTTCTTCTGTCAAGAATAGTTTTTTTCCTGGAAAAAATAAACACCCTCAGGGCAGAATTGCAGAATGTGTAATATTAGAAAGTGTAGGTAAATCTTGGAATATTGAAGACTGACTGAATTTAATATATGAATATGCTATCTTCCCACGTACCTACTTAACTAGGTAACGTGTAAAATATAATGGGGAAATATTACGAAGATGTGGATGCTGCATTTAATTATGCATTTTACCCTCCAAAGGAAAAACTGCTTTAAGAGTAGAGAAATAAATTTCAAATTCGTAGTTAAAGTAGATCTATTTTAGTACCTCTTCTTGACTGAGATATTTAACAATATTAGCAACGTATAGGATATAACTACATAACTGCTTTAAATAAAATCACAAAATAGTATTGCAAGTATCTCTAAATAAGTTCAAGGATTTTGTGAAATAGAGTTTCACAAAGTATAACATTAGCTTCTAGAATATCGGTCATAAAAACGAAAAAAAAAATTGCAATAAAAATAGGAAATGCTACGAGAATATTCATTAGAATAAAACCGACAATAAGAAAGTTAGTTCAAAATTATTTTATGAACTAGTGAGAACAAAATATACCTAGTTGAGATTGATTTACACTTAGGTATTTGTTTGGAACGTTTCAAAAAAAGCCATTCGAAACATAGAGGAGGCTGTTTATGTTTCGAATGTTCTTTTCTAATCGTAACCTGGCTGCAAAAGTCTGTCAGACGTGTCGTTGTTATAAGAAAAAGGAACTATATTTTAAGACATAAAACATTTATTAATATCCGCTCTGATCCATGAGTACTCGTAAATCTCTGCACTCCTTAATTGTTACAGTAATAACGTTTAGTTTCGTTTGTTTTGCGATTTTGGGTGCAAGCGTTACGTGAATTTGTACCTTATTATTTTGACATAGAGTTGAATGTCTATTGCGGTCGGCTGTACCAATCTTGATGCAGTTTGCACCACCCGCTGAGCGCAGTCGGGGCGATCACAACAAATCACCAAGTCGTTACGTGTGCACACTGCGAACATAAATAGTTTTTAATTGAATAAAGCTTTGTAAGTGAAATCGCGGTCATTCATTTTACTTTCTACCCTCGACTTTGAAATGAAATTATTTGTTTTTAGGAACTCAACTGACGGTGTTTTGAACGCCTCCTTTTGGATTTGGGAGCAAATTCAGCTTGAGTGACCCGACTTCAAAGAGGGGAAATCGGCTTTCTTCACGCTCAGTACCCAATTTCCCTATACAAAGTTACATGTCATTCAAGAAGATTTTGCTGCGAAAACCCAAACAAGACTTACATCTGATCTAGTAAATTTTAATTTTTCTTCACGCTCAGTACCCAATTTCCCTTTACAAAGTCACACGTCATTCAAGGAGATTTTGCTGCGAAAACCCAACCAAGACTTTCATCTGACCTAGTGAAAAATAGTTCTCGTTCATATGAATGCTGTAACTTAGGCCAAGGTAGATGCATGGCATATTCGCTAGGAATACGACGTACAATGCAATGCCTTTTATTCATCAATTTAGTACATACTCGTAAATGTTAATAAGTTATGCCTGTAATTTCATCATACATCCATAAAAACTGCATGAAAATAAGCATTATTATTATAAAATAAACATTAGTTATTTCGATAGGACTAACCATTCCCCTCTTTGCCAAATGAATTGACAAATTAAGATACAGAATACGGGACTGCACCTTAAGACCTTTCAGGTTTCACTAAACTAACGAGCTATTGAGGGTTAATTGATTATGAAACACGGCTACAACTAAAAATTTTTTTTCATCTTGAAATTTTTTTTGTTCATTTAAATGTACTTGTATTTCAATGCATGCGGTTTTTTTCTTTTAAATTTGTATCTATATTCTTTTACCTATGTATAGCTGTAAAACTATTTAACTTTAATTAGTATTATAATTATAAAGATAATCTTATTATTTAAAGCATGTAGTGTTAACCTATAAGTGGCCGAATATTTTGCTTTGTTACCTATGTTATTAAAATATTATATAGTTTGTAAGAAATGTGAGGTTGTTAGTTAACCAAATAAATTTAAAAAAAAAACTCACGTGTTACAAAGTCAGGGCATGCCCGACTAGTTTCGAACCCATACGGGGCGCTTAGTCATGAGCTGGTTCTTACACGCGACACGATCCAAACTGACGTTGTATCACATGAGTTTTAGCCGTGTTTCATAATCTATACTAATATTATAAAGCTGAGTTTGTTTGTTTGATTGAACGCGCTAATCTCTGAAACTACTGGTCCGATTTGAAAAATTATTTTAGTGTTAGATAGCCCATTTATCGAGGAAGGTTATAGGCTATATACTATCCGCGTATTCCTACGGGAACGAGAACCACGCGGGTGAAACCGCGCGGCGTCAGCTAGTCAATTAATATGAATAACACTCACGATAGTTTAATTTCTATTGAGGGTTATTACACTGACCATACAAATGAATATAAACAGGCACAATTATTAAGTACAGCAAATATCCTGTCAAGTTTACTGAATGCGCCACCCGGTAATGAATTGACCGCCGCGTCTGCTTCAAATTGCATACCACATGGGGTATGATGGTGCGTATGATTTAATAGTCCTCTTTGTATTTAACCCGCTGTAGTGATGGGTATTTTATTTTATTCTTTACAAGTTAGCCTGCGACTACAATCTCACCTGATGGTAAGTGATGATGTAATTTAAGATGGAAGTGGGTGAACTTGTTAGGCGTAGGATGAAAATCCACACCCATTTCGGTTTCTACACGACAACACTAAATTGCTTGGTGGTTTTTTTTCTGATTATGTAAGTGCCATAGGCTCCTTATGGGACCTCAGAAGCGTCGCCTGATGGGGCCCGAAGGCAGAAGCAGAATAGATGGGCGGAACAACTCGGGGCGTCTCCTCTGAGACTCGGACCTCAGCTTAGAGGGCCGTTCGGGAAAGGTGTTTTGGCCCGAGTTTTGTGTGTGATATGTGTTGCTGTGCTTGGTGGTACGTCTTTGCTGGTAGGATGGTAGCTTAACCAAAGCCTCCCACCAGCCAGACCTGGAGCAATTAAAAAAACTCGGCCCAGCTGGGGATCGAACCCAGGACCTCAGTCTTGTGAATCGCATACTACTACGCATACCACTGGGCTACGCAGATCGTCAATGGAGATGCGAATATAATGCGAAACTTAAATATAACCTACCAGGTGTTAATCTAGGGAAAGATAAACGGAGACCTGTGAATTGACAGAATTCACACACGTAGAGAATTAAGAAAATTCTCAGGTTTCCTGACGACTCCTTCACCGTTTGAGACACGAGATATTTAAATTTTCAAAATGCACATAGCTGAAAAGTTCGATGTGCATGCCCCGGACCGGATTCGAAACTACGTCCACCGGAGTCGGAGGCAGAAGTATGTCCATGTGACATGTCTCATATCCCAGTGGATATCATGGCTATATTCGAGTATAATTTACAGAAAAAGTTTTATCAGAACATCACATAAGCATACTCCTAGAGTTGTGTGGAACTTGTAGAAGTAATTTAATAGAGGCGTTTATAGCATGCAGTTATTTATAGCTCGCTTGTCACTCGCTAAGACTCGCTAATGCATTACAGGCGAGACCCCCGGGGGCATATTCATGCACAAGCAGATTTGAGTACAGACACAGTTTAACATAATTACGACTCCTATACCTACTAAACTAGCTGACGCCGCGTGGTTTCATCCGCGTGGCTTCCGTTTCCGGAGAAATACGGGGATAATATATAGTCTACAGCCTTCCACGATAAATGGGCTATCTAACACTGAAAGAATTTTTCAAATCAGACCAGTAGTTCCTGAGAATAGCGCGTTCAATCAAACAAACAAACTTTTCAGCTTTATAATATTATATAGTATAGATTATATTGAAGTTATTCCAACCAGGCGCCTATCTAATACTTAGGTATCAGATATTTCATCTCTCGCTGAACAATTTCTGAATACAGCTTGGTAGCTATGGGCCTTATTAGAAGGCTCAAAGTCACTCAGCGGGCGATGGAGCGAGCTATGCATGGAGTTTCTCTGTGTGGTCGAATCAGAAATGAGGAGATCCGCAGACGAACCAATCACTGACATAGCTCAACGAGTCACGAAGCTGAAGTAGCAATGAACAGGCCACATACTTCGATGGACGTTGTGTTCCCAAGTTACTGGAATGGTGACCCCGCACCGGAAAGCGCAGTATTGGTCGCAATGCAAGCGGGTTGCAGAGAGGAAGCCACGTTATCTGTGAGTGTCAGATGGGCTATATTTTATCCCGGGTACGAGAACCGCGGGCGTCGACTAGTTATTTATAAAACCAAACGAAAACGTTTTCAAACAAGATTATTTTTAAACACCACATTAGTCATTTACGAATTCGAATTAGGGAGTACCTACTTACCTCGAAATTAGATTTTATCCTCAACACAGGGGTGGGGAGGCCTTTGTACAGCACCTGTCGGAAAAACGAGCAGGAAAAACATCTCAATACGCGCCGAAGCCACTTCAACGTATTAAAGAGATTTCGGACGCGAAAATCTTAGCGCCTCGAGTGTAACGGCACAATGAAATAGGCAGGCCATTCTTCACGTCGACCAATATAAATTAATCCACACATCCCTGCAGCTTCCCCCCAACCTGGTGCCACTTTGAATTGGTCCCTCGTTCGGTCTTAAAGGCCCTTCAGATTCATTATTCTAATTGCTTTTTCATACAGAGCTCAAACGGTTTACTCTTTCGAGTGCCATCCAGTTTTTGGAGTGAGAATGCGGAAATTAAATTATAGTCTCCCACCGGCGTTGAGAGATTTGACGAGATTAATTTTGAGATAATAATTCGTTTTCCGATTTCCTTTCTTGGATATCTGCAGCGATATAACAATTACAAGCAATGAAAATATAAGTTAATGTTCTATACTTATCAAGTAGGTAGGTACGTATACGTACTCAAGGACGGAATTAAACACACACTTACATTATTTTAGGTTTAAAAATAGTTGTGTGTAGTGTTAGGACACAGGATATTCGATGCGTGCTCAGACCAACTATTGTATAGGACCTGCTTCGCTAGTTGTTATTTTTCTGTCAAAGTGTATGATCGACGATCTAATGCGATTATAAAAGCTGTCTCTATAGAATCGATGTTAAATAGTTGTAATCGTGTTCGTCGGTTAAAGAGCTCCGTAAAAATACCTTTTTGTGTAGTTGAATCGTGTAAAAAACTGATAATAACTTCTAGTTTAGTATAAGATATATACCAAGTCTAAACTCATTTTCCTCAGAAAATGACAGACAATTTTGTTTGTGACTATGAGTGCGATATAGGTCCTTCTATAATTGGTCTGAGGATGCGTGAGTATACCTCGTCCCCCTCAATAAACGACAGACAAAATTGTTGGTGAATTCGAATGCGATATAAGTGAAATAGAAGGTAATTGGTCTGAGGTTTTTGATGGGATTTAAAGTCTAAATCAATGATTTTCCGATACGCAAACGAAAGCCCATACAAATAACATTATTTGGATCGAAGGTTGCGATCCAATTAGCAAAAGAGCGCGTAAATTAGGCCGAGTGCGCACTACAGGTGGAATCCGAGCCGGAGCCAATCACCCTCTGCATCGCAATGGCGGATGCATAAACATGGAGCAGACACATCTCGAGTTACTCTCCTCCGTCTTTAATTAATTCCAAGAACCGAACCAATACTACCAATAAATCCAATAGATTGGTACTGTTTTGTGTGTTTTATTGAGTGTACTGGATTTAGATGTTGGAATTGATTACCAATGTTTTGATGCGTCCTGCTTTTATTTTTGTATCATCATTATTATCAGCTTATTCTAACGGTTCACTGTATAGACCCGGCAATCTTTACAAGAAACGCGATGTGTAACTTGGACCAATCAGCTGCAGTCCAATGCGGCCTGGCAGTATTAGGATCAAATCAACTGAGAAATGTCATCTATATATATTCATATATACTCCATATATCCACCAAGGGTGTCAGTAGGCACCTGATGACATTTATTACATATAACCTCAATTTCGTATGTCAACTAACATACTCGTACGACGTCATCATTAGCAACCCCTTTTCAGTTCACTATTGAACACGAGTCTCCTCTCAGAATAAGAGGTTAGGCCACGCTGGCCCAATGCGGATTGGCAGCTTTCACACACGTAGACAATTAAGAAAATTCTCACGATATTTTTCCTTCACCGATTGAGACACATAATATTTAATTTCTTAAAAATTTTAATAAAAAAAATTCAACAGACTTCCAACTAAAAAATTAACCTAAACTAAAAAGCAAAAAATAACATTTTACCTATGTGCTACCTTCTGATCAGTTTGAAGGCGGTGCCAAGCCAGTGATGTTTTAATTTAAGCCGTTTAAATTACAAAATTTCTGTGGTTCTTTCAGAAACGGCTTTAATTAAAACATGACACTGGATTGGCACCGCCTTCAAACTGATCAGAAGGTAGCACATAGGTAAAATGTTATTTTTTGCTTTTTAGTTTAGGTTAATTTTTTAGTTGGAAGTCGGTTGAATTTTTTTTATTACAATTTTTATTTTTAAATTTTTAGTGTTACCTACTGAGTGTGAACAAAAATTAATAAGCAATTAGTTGAAACGTTATTTTCTTATGATAAGTATCTAAGTCCTACAATCCCAATTTTAAAAATACTACCTTAACTCATATCCAAAATTTCACTCCCCCTTTATCCACACGTAATATGAATATTCAGAAAATCGTGAAAGGTGACTGTCCTCCGTCTTCATCACCAGACCCCCTATGCAGTCACATTCTCATCAATATAAAATTGATCAAGTCCAAACACAAGGTAGCTACTGTGAACCGTCGAGGAGTTCCCTTAACTCTCCTTCATCTTCGTCACCAGACCCCTAAAACAGTCACAACCCATCTAGGTGGAAAGTTCTCATCAATACAAATAAATCAAGCCCAAACAAAAGGTACCTGCTGTAAATCGTTGACGAGTTCCATCGTCTGTGTTTCGGCTCCATCATCAGACCAACTCCAGACCTTCATAAAAGTGTAGTGGTTTAAAATACCTTGTGGAAACACTAACAAACGCACTAGCCGTCCCTACAATTTTCGAAAGTTCCCCTCGATTTCTCCAGGATGCCATCATCAGATCCTGACATGAAAAAAATGAGACCACCCTGGAATGAAACCCTTCAAAACAAAAAAAGAATTTTCAAAATCGGTCCACAAATGACAGAATTATCGCTGGACATACTTAAAAAAAAAAAAAAAAAAAACATACATACAGCCGAACGTAGAACCTCCTCCTTTTTGGAAGTCGGTTAAAAATGCACAACTGAAAAGTTGGAGGTGCATGCCCAAGACCGGATTCGAACCTACGTCCTCCGTCGAATCCGTCAATCGAAGGCGTCATATCCACTGGGCTATCACGGCTAACGCACGTCAAAGTTAGTGAATTAGCCTGCGGGATCTATGGCTTATCGTGCTCTTCAAGGCACAGGGGTGTGACACCACCCAACGACTCAACTTAAAAAAAAGTTTATACCTAACTAAAAAGAGAGATCAGCTCAGTACAGTGAAAGTCAGGGTTGACAAAAGTTTTGCTTCGATAGTGATACAATTGGTGTTCCCTAAATCCCTAAATCACAGCACGCAAAACATCGATGTCAAATAAGCCCATCTGGCCTATTCACAGTTTTGGTCTTTATTATCAACCTATTAAAATAAACATCAAATCAATTGTCAAAATGTCACCCACATACCGTATGATATCCACCAGTAGGCACCGGATGACATTTGTTACATAGAAACTCAATTTCGTATATGTCAACTAGCATACGTCAAAGATAGTGAATTAGCCTGCTAATTCATTAATCAAGTGCGTAATTACTCTGTAGGTTTCCCAATCTCTTACGTGTCAAATTGAGCGTCACAAACGACTTTATCTTTTGTCTGGGTTAAACATGTTACATAATATATGAATAAATCTAAGGCTGCTTGACAGATAACTAAGTTAACCTAAATGATTTCCATTATTCTCAAAACTAGTCTTTGCAAAATAATTCAGTTGTAGTGGAAAGTTTTTTTTCACTACTCTTGCTCAAAAACTTCTTAATACCACTATACGGCCAAACAAGCATTTCAGCCTCTAGGGGCTATAGTAATTTTGTTTTTTTAATTTATGTCTGTTACGAGTACTAGCCTATACTAAAAACTATAAAACGAAAAAGGTTTAATTTGTAAATAGTATAAACATTAGATACATAGATAATATAGACATACTAAAATAGTGGCCTCTATAAAACGAAGGAGGTTTTATTCATAAATAGAATCATCCTATGTTGGTTACGAGTACATAATAATATGTAAGGCCCTGATTGTTTGATAAAAAATTGGAACGAAATTCAGCGTTCTTGTCTGTGGAATGCGTAATTTGTTTTTTATTGAATTGCGAGCTGCGTCTGCAAAAATAATTTTACCATTGAATATCACAACAATCGTAGTTATAAGTATAGTGTAACACACTGGGCTAAACCCATTATAAACTCGGTTTCTATTTAGTGGAACAGACCGTCGTATATAATGGGTCATCTTAGTCCCTTGTATAACAATCTACTTTTATTATATAGTTAGGTACACTATTACATGGGGTGATTATAATATAAATAGGTAAAAATTCTAACTACTATACTATAATATCGATAAATAAACTATCGACACGTTTGCAGCACTACACCGAGTAACACAAAAGAAAAACGAAAAGTATCAACACTTTTGTACAAAGCTTAAGAAGAGCCTACACTCTATCACACTCGCCTCATTTCCGCCCGCTATCACCTTTTCGCACGCAAAACTTTAATATTTTCATTTTCACCAGACGCTTTTCACTATACGAAGATCGACCTTAATACCATCACACAAAGTGTACAATTCGTTGACGTGGTGGGTGAATAAAATTGAAGGCATATGTTACAAAAAGGTATAAGTATCAGGGATAAATAACCCTTTTCATGGAATGTGTAGTTCTTCCACAAGTGTTCAGGGCTCGTAAACATCATGAGAATTTTTGTTGGAAGAGGTTTTCTTTTTTCCTTTTCTTTGAATAAAAACGATGGTTTTATTTCGCATGTTTGACAAGTGATAGCTGGTAGGAAGTGATTTGAATATACAAAATAAATCTGGAAATTCTTATATGTATACATATACTAAATCTACTTTTATATTAACTGCCTTGATAGTCTGTTGGTTACTTTATTCAGTAGCGGTTCTAGGTTCGAGTCAATATATTACTGGTCCATTTAATTTTTTATTTAAGAGATTTACGGAATTTACAGGCTCCTCACAGAATATTGATAACTATTGATATGATGATAATGGACAATATTAATAATTATATTTTTTTTTGTTTTTTGTTTTTTTAAAAGAATATTTGCCATATTTTTTATAATATGACCAATATTCCCATTCCCCTCAAACTAGTCAGGAAATACAGTGCTAGGAGTGGGTACGACAATAGACCAACGGGGCGGGGATCGAACCACCACCCCTCGGTGATGAGTCCGACCGCTCTTACCGTTGAGCTATTGAGACTATTTAATGGATATATAATGGACAGTGAGAAAGACTAGAACGCTAGCGGTCGGTAATCTCCCTCCAGTCAATTATGATTTCGTATATTTTGAGTGACCATGCACCTGTGGTCATCTGAACACCAAAATATCCTAGACAACACTATAATAGGTAACACTTACAGTATAGGTACACTTATGAGCCGTGATAGCCCAGTGCATGTGATCTGACTGCCTGCCTCCGTTTCTGGATTATACAAGTAGTATAGTAGGTTCGAATCCAACCTCCAACTTTTCAGTTATGTGCATTTTAAATTAAATATCACATGTCTCAAACGGTGAAGGAAAAACAACGTGAGGAAACCTGGATACCTGAGAATTTTCTTAATTCTTTCTTTTCTTAATTCAGCGTGGTGGACTATTGGCCTAACCCCTCTTATTCTGAAACGAGACTCTTGCTCAGAAGTGAGCCGAATATGGGATTGATATGATTTTGTCATTTTGTCATCACTTATGAGTTGTCATTTTCCATCCAAATAATAGTATTTCAACGACAGTAATATAAGCGAAAAAGAAGATTAACCTCAACAGAAAATGAGAAATGACATCGCCAAATTTTCCCGCAAATTTTCCCATAGCACACAGTTTTCCGTTGATCCTTTCGTCGGCACAAAATATCGCTGACCGCAGAAACAAAGAGAATTCTCGCACAATTAAGGATACACGCGGGATTGTTATTCTGTGGCTTAATCAATCAAATTCTGACTTTGTGCACTGTAGTTGGATCGCCAAGTGATGTTACTTTTTTGGTATTTTAAAAATTATTTGGCAATTTTTAGCGTGTACCTACAATCACGGATATTATTAATAAATTGTTTACACTTCGGACACTGTAATACCACTAAAATTTCAACTCCGACCAAATACTGATTTTTTTTTTTGGATAAGACGAAAGACGACTAAAAACTATTCATAGTCCGCATACATTAATATGCTCTACTCGCAACAAGGTACTTGGCTATCAACCTTAGCACCTCGCGAAAAATAACATCTATGTTTAATATAAAATAAAAAATAAAACAGCTAAAATCCTTTTCATTAAAGAAGTCCCCCAGACGCGGCGCTAATGTCTTAATGGCTTCATTGTCATTTGTGTCAATTTTAGTTCAGGTTTTAGCGGCAGGACTTATTTCATGATAAGGACTCTAACTTAACAGTGGTATAATATTTGAACTAAAATGTACTCTACTGAATGTTATAAGTGTAGATTTTAAAAGATCTTTCACACAAGTCACCTAATGACATAAAACAATAGCCACCGCAATGTCATTTCATATTAAGTAGTTTAAGAACTTGGTCATTTCACTACATTCGTAAGGAATCTGATATAGTGGATTGGATTTCGTGAATGATTGTCTATCGGCCTAGATAGGAAAATTATGAGCAATAACAATTTATTATTCTTGAGGAAAACAAAGAACCACAATATATTTGATGATATATTATTATCCATTACGTAACATATTTTACCTTTATGTACATATGCGCTACAGACTTGAGCAACAGAATACATAATATACAATGATAATAGTACAAGAAATCTACTGTAGGAAATAGTACTTTGAGATGGATATGACGTCGCTCGATCTCGTGTTGGCTTGTGCCGACTAGGTGGCGCGACTTATTTCCGTAAAGAGTATGGAGTTAGAGAAGGGTAACGATCGGTTGGCGGGAACGACTTGCGATATAAGGCGCTCGTCGTACGGTCGGCTTCGGTATGCTCGTGGCATTCAAGCCGTCTACATTTCTTGTTGTGTAATTCTTTATGGGTTACTTGGGATAGGCGGGGAGAGTTACTTGAGTTGAAAAGGGCAGTGTTAGTTAACTGTCAAGGGATCCCTTAACCCTGCACACAAAGTTTACAAGTGCGTGATTCCACTTAAGGTCATTCTATTCCATTCGAGGGTCTTATTTTGTACATTTTCTTTAAAAATGTATTAAAATGATCTGATGGTGGGTTTGGACGGTGGCAAAATTAACTCCTAAAGTCAAAATCAAGGCGTGGCGAGGCAGTACATTTCCGTTGTTGTATTTAATCCCCTCTGCAGTATTCAATTTATCTAGAAAATTATTTAAAAAGTATAAATGGTTTCACAATTTTCAGTTACAATTATCGGAGCTTCAAACTCGATATCTTATATTTTGTTTTCCTTATCTAATCTGTCCATCGTTTCTTTACTACATGAAAATTTTCAACAAATTACTCTCGCACAAGTTGAAAATTCCGCACAAAGCATTTTAATTACATACCAACGGTTGCAAATAGCGTCAATATGTTTAATAAACTGCCACTCGACGCCGTACACCGTACATTCTAACAAGTCTATAACGGTCATAATCGCCTGTCAATGTGTCACGGGCTCTATACAAAGTGAACGCGTTAACTCTATTGGTGACACGCCATTTTCGCTCTAAAGTGCTGAACATTAGAGTAATGCTCACGCTTCATCCACGTCCACTGCGAATACTCCAACTACCTACATTGGGTAAGCTAGGGGTTGCCAACAATTTTTTATCTTTTATTTTTATATGACAAAGTTTAATTTTCTATACGATTACTAACAGTAAAAGTAGGCGGTTTGTTAATCACTGTATTGAAATATTTAAAGTAATTTAATATTCTATATGAAATGGAAAATACGAACAACCCAATGGCCTAGATGTACGAGTATTTCAGGACGAAAATATAAATTCAAAATTAATTTCCTTGATCTAATTGATTGCTTAGAACCTTTATGTATCCCAGTTAATATAGTTTTAAAGACTGCATTTCGATTGATAGAAAAATAATGTACCTAAACACATTCTTGTGCCATCAACTTCTATCAAATCGAGAAAGAAAGAAGAATTATAGTAACTAAACACCTAGAATATTTTTTTTAAGCCCGCAACCCTGTTGCGATGTTATAATTGAAGTATTTATGTACGCTGTTAAAATTAAGCTAAAATTAAAATATTAAAATTAACGTGCTTCAAATGGTATCCGCCTTATTTTGAAAGGAGACTCGTGTTCGGCAGTGAGGCCAATATGGATTGTTAATGATGATGATTTTATATATGTAAGGATTATGTGTCTTTTTTACAAATTAATAGGTTAACTATAAAGGTTGAGTACCCTTGGAACCGACTAGTTACGTATGCACAGCTGTAATTCCTAGCATCTCGGTCGGACATCGCGCGAAGCGAACTGAATTGCTAAATAATGTCGCAATTCCTTAAATTTATGAACTTCCTCGCCAGTGTTCTGAGGTAAACATAAACAAGTATTTGAAGAACGTACAGGAATTTAATAGAATAAATAAATATAAATAATCTTTTATCAACTATCTTTAAAAATAAACATGAATAATATCATAGCGACAGATTAATTAAAGAGTTATTACATAGGGTACCAATGAAATGCTAAATTGAGATTTTTTATACTAGCAATGAAGTCGTGATAGCCCAGTGGATATGACCTCTGCCTCCGATTCCGGAGGGTTCGAATCCGGTCCGGGGCATGCACCTCCAACTTTTCAATTGTGTGCATGCAACGGTGAAGGAAAAACAACCTGAGAAAACCTGCATACCAGAGAATTTTCTTAATTCTCTGTGTGTTAGAAGTCTGCCAATCCGCATTGCGCCAGCGTGATGTACTATTGGCCTAACCCCTCTCATTCTGAGAGGAGACACGAGCTCAGCAGTGAGCCGAATATGGGTTGATAACTATACTAGCATTTCCCCTCGTTGTATTAATATCATCGTCTCATGCTCATAAATGTCTCGCATTAAAAATATTTTTTTCTGCCTTTCGTAACAACTAATTATTTATGCTTTTGTTCACTTCTTTCAGCCTAACTACAGAATATCGATTGCCAATTTGCCAAACAGGCGGGTGACCACATGAAAAAGACAATTAAGCTATTTACCTCCTCTATAATAACTTCAATCTCGAATCTTCCAAAGACCACTGTACCTCGTGACGTCAATAGATGACAATAAAGATAAAACATAAAAGGAGCTTACCCATCTTCGGTCTTAATTGGATATTCCGATGCAGGATGCCTTTACACACTGATTAGCGAATCCCACTCGTATTCTAATAGCCTGAAAGGTGAACATCGCTTGTTTTGAACTATTGAAAGTGAGAATGAGTTTTACGACGTTAAACAACTTGGGCTTTGTTTTTAAAGTATTAATAAGAATCGGGAATTTTCAAAGTATTTTTTATAACGAGCTTGGCAGTTAACAAAGTGGTAGGTCTACAATAAAAAGTATACTTACTGAACTTGTCTTTTTAATATCTTTGACAACAGATAAACAGGCAGGTCATCTCCCATATGATAAATCAGGTGCGTCGAGGCTTTGCCTCTTTGCCCGGGTAAGGCGCAGGGATCTTGCTGCCCCGGTAATTTTCTTCCAGCCCATATCGGGCCTGAGGCCTTGTGACCTATGGTTCGTCGTATCAATTCAGGTGCCCCACGCGGACTGCGATAGTTCGCTATCCTGTGCTGGGGGGTGTCGTATCCAAAGGTGTGCCCCACGCTGACTGCGACATCATCGCTGTCCTGCGCTGGGACGGTAGGTATCAAATCCGGTGACTGCGTCGTCCATCTCGCGAGGAAAGGAGATGGTCCATTTCAGGTCCACTCTATTACCCCGTATCATTAACATTTTAAATATACAAGGATCTTATTAAAAATTTATTAAAGGAAATAAATGTAACTAAATAAAAAGAAATAAAGAAAATTAAAACCCAAGTTTTTGAGTTATATCAAGATGGCGCTCTTATAGCAACTATTACATGACAATTGACAGCAAACGTCAAATCGATTACTGCATTGAAAACGTCATCAATCCGCCATTATTACCCTTAGTAAGGTTGCATTTCTTGGCAGATAATGAATATTATTTCGAAAGAAGAAGAAAAGAAAAGTAAATTCGTAGATTTGTTTAATCAAAAATAGTTTAAAAAAAATATTTTCTTTTATTTCCGCTAGGGTACAATGACTGGACCTGGGCTCCATACAATTTTGGACCATCTCCTTTCGAATCAATATTTAAATTAGGAATATTTACAAACAGCTGCCTTTCACCGCACTTTACCTACCCATCAATATAATATAATTGGTAGGTATATAATGTATATGTTACCGTTAAATTGTAAAATACGTTAGTTTATAATCTCACTCGTGACTGCGGTTTCACTTCCGATAGATTATAATATACCGAAAAATAACACGTTAAATTGTAATCAGTATTTTCAGTTCACAATATAACGGCAGATTATAATATCACGAGTGAGATTACAAACTCACCGTTATTTTACAATCTAACCGTGACATATACATACAGAACATCTAAGATAGAACATAAACCAATTCATGCCCGTCACTTCGTACACGTGAATTGAGAAATTTTTACTATCCCGCAGGAACTCTGTAGTTTACCGAAAAAAGCCTATGCAGTAATCTGAGATACAGGTATCTCTATTATTTATTCCTAAGTATAATCTATGTCCATATTTAAAAGGACATTTCAGCCAAATCGGTTAAGTAGTTATAGCGTGAAAGCGTAACAACGTACACACTTACACACACAAACATTCACCATATTCGGCTCACTATTGAGCACGAGTCTGCTTTCAGAACAACAGGGGTTAGGCTCCATCACGCTGGCCCAAAGCTGATTGGCAGACTGCACACACGAAGAGAAATTTCAAGAAAACTCTCAGTTAGGTATGCATGATTCCTCACGACGGTGAAGGAATGACCTTTTGAGACAGGTGATATTTAATTTAATTTTAATGCACAAACATTCGTCTTTATAATATTAGTGAGACTATTGTAACATTCTCCCCTCCCAACTAAACCAAACTAAAACAATAATCCAACGGGCAGCAAACAAACTTACAACCTCTCGAGTTAAAGACAGATCTAATAACCACGACATTAATAACAAAACAACGATATATTTCCATCCCCTACACAAATATCACTAGGTGGAAAAGGCATCTTATAAAAGTCCGTTTCCCTCATAAAATATGGTGCGTAAGTGGAGAGGCGGCGTGGAGTAATGACGTCACAGTGACGTAATACAACGGCCTGACATGGCAGGACAGAGATGTATGCACTGCCATGTGCTACGGCCTGATGTAATGGACTTCATTTAATATACTTCAGTTTTAGTACAGTTTGGGAACTGAAACATTTGGCTTTTGATTGCGGATTGCTGACACGTCGATAACTCCTTTTCACAAGTTTTCACAAGCCCTTATTTAACTTTCCCTGTTGACTGTTTGTTGGCAGAGTGTGGTTCAATCTTGGAAACTAAATTGAAACCACTTCATCTAAACTAACAAAATATTGCATCAAATGCTCTACCAATCAATTCTTGATTGGTTGAGCATTTTAATGTATTGTCACCAGAACTGAAGAAGGATGCAATATTTTGTTAGTTTAGATCAGTGATTCCCAAAGTGGTCTATATCGACTCCTAGAGCTTCTATGTCAGCGAAAAAAAATTTGGGGGTCCATTAAATGAAAATGGTTTTCACGATAGTGGATCATAACACATACACTGATAGTGCCTATTTTTTACATCATATTATCAAAACATATACATTATTTTAAAAATAACTATAAAGTAAAAAAAAATATTATATATGTTTACAAAATTGTGTAAATTGTAAGATACAGAAAATTCAATATCAAATAAGTAGGGGGACTACCCAACACGGAAAAACATGGCAAGGGGTCTACGACTCAAAAAAGTTTGGGAAACTCTGGTTTAGATGAAGTTGTTTGACGAGTAGCAATATATACCAATCAATTTTTGATTGGTTGATGCGGCAGCCTTTTTTTCATGTTGTATATTTATTCCAGGAGTAGTTTCATATTATCAAATTAGTACATTCCAAACAATGAAAATACACAATAACATAAGTCCACAAATCAAAGCGGAACTATTCATCGGTATAATTCCAAACATGATACATTAGCAAACATTACTCAGTTCCATTACGATACAAAAACAAACTTAAATCACTCGGCTCGTTTGTAACAGAGCATTAATATTCCAATTACAACCTTCACTATTATATTTTATCTGTATTTATTCTGTGCCCCGACGGGAATAACTCCTTTAAGCTTTGAACACACCGAGCTCTTAGGGTTCATTTACACGAGCAGAACGTAGCCAACGGCAGAGGCAACTGCTACCGACGACTGCAGTCTACTACCGTCGTCACATATTTTAACTGGAATAAAGGCTTATGCTCACCTAAGGACGTGGATTGTTTTTGAAACTAATTTATTAAAATTGAAGATTGTTTACACATAAATTGATATAGTTAGCGTTCAAAAGAATGGAAATGGACTGTAAATATAGCTACTGTCTTCTTTGTAGTGCTATTTATACTGCTTTATTTCTTTTGCCTACAATTATTCGAAAAAAGTAATTATATTAGGAGTGGGTACGACAATAGTCCACTAAGCGGCGGCTAATCACGTTTTGAGACCGGTCAATAGAGCTATTAAGGCTTCAAATAAATCAAACTTGACGAGAGGACTATTATTATGGAACGCGCCAAACCGCTCTGAACACGGTGTATAGTTTTTTTAACTACAAACAACAAAAAAATATTTCACAACGGGGTTAAAAATTGCAGAAATTTAGCGCTATTTGTAACTTTTCTCACATGCAATTCCTTCTAGTTTTAAAATTATAACATAAAAGTGAGCTCGGTGTAGCTGCAACTTTAGCCCCAAATCATTTACGCGTATAAAATGTCCGGCTCAAAAATAATAAAATGCGTTACGAACTTCATTGTATTGTCAGGGGTGACGTTCCGCCGCGTGCGCCGACTATTTATTGTCCGTTTGTTTATTTTATTTTATAATAACTTGATCCATACAAACATATGAATAGGTTTAAAGTATCAGTGAAATAAAACGACCTTATTGATCCAGTAAGTGGTGGATCCAGTAATTGGTCCATTGGTTAGCCTATGTGGCTTCAGATCACAAGGTCCTGAGTTCGAATCCTAGGTCGGGCTATGTAACACTGAGCTTTACGTCCAAGAAAGTTTTAGTAAATATCTCGGCAATTCTCGCAAGGAACTAACACAATGTGTTACACCCTGTGCCTCGGTGAGCACTTTAAGCCGTTTGTAAAAATGAAAATTCTTTTACCACTAGAAAGCCACGTTATTTGTGAGTGTCATAGGCTATTTTTATCCCCGTATTCTTAGGGCAACGGGCACTGCGCGGGTGAAGCCGCCTGGCATCTGCTAGTAAAATGTAACTTAGTCTCAATATTCCTATTTCGTTGCTCGTTTCTCCGCATACCTACTTTGGTAACTAATTGCTAAAGATATATTTTATATTTATGGCAATCGCATTTTCCGTGACAGAGAGAAATATGAGAAACAAAACTGGGCCGGGCGAGAAATATTGCGAGGCGGGTACAAAGGGAAAACATATTATTCTTTCAGGCACCGGCTGTTCCTACTCGCTATAATAATATAATTTTCTACAGCCACCTTTCTAAATTACGATAACTTAATATGAGAATGCGCAATTTGGCTCAGTTTTAATTTTGCCTATACCTTGGATTGGATACTTCTCTTTTTCATCTCAGAATGAGAGGGGTTAGGCCAATAGTCCTTACCCCTTACTTATACGGCGTGTGTGAAACACTCAGAGAATTAAGAAAATTCTGTGGGTTTTTTATATTAGATCAAATCGAACTGCCCTGTTGAAACTTCGGCCTCTAGCTAACCATCATCGTCATCATATCAGCCGATGGACGTCCACTGCAGAATCTAGGCCTTTTGCAGGGATTTCCAAACATCACGATACTGAGCCGCCTGCATCCAGCAAATCCCTGCGACTCGCTTGACGTCATCAGTCTTCCTGGTGGGGGGTCGACCAACACTGCGCTTTCTAATGCTAAAATAATCTTAATAAAAATGTAACTGAAAATCGAACCCAAAATCTCATGATTATAAAGCAAGTCATTTAGTATCAAACGTAGCCTATTTAGAAATTATTTGTAACACCTTAATTAAATCCAGGTAGGAATCACAAACCCATCCCATCAAACCTTTAGATTTTAATTATGTATAACCAATTGCATCAGAGAGGTTGATGCTATTTTAGAGCTAACCCGCAATATAGCGTAATGGAACTAAGTTCAATATCACTTAGTTGGACCTTAATTAAGCTAAGTTCAGTATCTAGGCTATTATTAGCTCAACTAAGTTGTAACGGTATACATAGAATATCTATATCTATATCTAATATCTATACTTATAATAAATCTGGTCGAATTTTATAGATTAATTCGCAATTTGACATTTTACTTATACCATTTGTAACACCAAACGTTACCGTGGCATAACTGACGCCAGCGCCATCTAGAATCTATACTTATAAAACGAATTGTGTACATTTTGTACATTGTGTACATTGAAGATAGAGAGCACTTTTATGTGACTTGGTCTTTCCACCATCTTGGGGAGAGAGAGAGACAGAGAGAGCACGAGAAGGAAAGAGATCATTGGAGATCATTGGTCCAGGTCTGGCTGGTGGGAGGCTTCGGCTGTGGCTAGTTACCACCCTACCGACAAAAACGTACCGCCAAGCGATTTAGCGTTCCGGTACGGTGTCGTGTAGAAACCGAAAAGGGGTGTGGATTTTCATTCTCCTCTTAACAAGTTAGTCCGCTTTCATCTTAGAGTGCATCATCACTTACCATCAGGTGAGATTGTATCCAAGGGCTAACTTGTAAAGAATAAAAAAAGAGACCGCAAATTGTCGTTCGGAAACAAATATACCTACAACTTAAAACAAAATTCAAACAAAGTTTGGAAATACTGAACAGTTATTATTAGCTCAACTAATAACTCGTACCGCTAAAACAAGTAGTAGCCGTTCGAGTATACATAAATAGATTATGAACCTTTTTTTTTTTAACGTGGGGAAATCCTCATGGATACCTTCTCGCCACGGGGAGGCAATAAGGTTATGTCAGACTTCAACCGACTAAAACCCCACGGTGTTCCGACTCGCCGCCTGATGACTGAGCCACGGGAACATTTCATAAACTACCGCAACAAATAGATTATGAACCTATCTCATAAACTTGACCAAACAATGCCTTACCTTAATAAACAACAGTGAACAAAGTTGTTCCACCCTAAATAATCGCTGAAATAGAATTCCTTTGGTAATCGGTAAAGTTTTCAACTCTAAATTCAAATCGTATCGATATCTCGATATCTTGGCATGATCGAAGTTCAACGCCACGATTATTGTAACTCGATCCGGGGAAGTTTGCAATTGAATATTTTAAATGGGATAGGTACTATGCTATTTGTTTTCATCCTTTTCCTCTGACGTAAAAAAACGTTAAGGGAGTTATAAGTTTGAAATATATGTCTGTAAGTATTCCTACGTATCTTTTTAATTTGAAAGATGACGCGATCGAGATAATCTAAACTTATAATTATTATAAAGTTTAGAGTAATTATAGAGGGTAAGGTTAAAGTTTGTGGTATTGTAGGGGGTAATATCTGGATATACTGAACCGATTTTGAAAATTCTTGTACTACTAGAAAAAATCCACGGTTTCCTGAGATTTGCGAAAACTGATGATTATAATGATAAAAAAAAGTCCATGGTTCCCGAGGGATTTGTGAAAAACTAAATTCCACGCGGGCGCCCGCTAGTTATAGTCATAATACAGACATAACACTTTCCGTCACGTATATTTCTTGTTCAAAGTAAAAGTTTTCACAGCAGACGGCAGCACTGTCGGCTGGTGTAGCAACGCGGAATTTTTCCAAGTTCCCAGATTTATTGCTAACTCCAGCCCGCGGCGTAATTTACGAGATCCCGTGTCACTGGCCACTTCGCACTGTGCGATCCGTTTAAAATCACATCCTCGTGTTTTTAATTATATTCTTAAACTAGCTGTCGCGGCGCGGTTTCACCCGCGTGGTTTCCGTTCCCGTAGGAATACGGGGATAATATATAGCCTATAGCCTTCCTCGGTAAATGGGCTATCTAACACTGACAGAATTATTTAAATCGGACCAGTAGTTCCTGAGATTAGCCTGTTCAACCAAACCAAACTCTTCAGCTTTATAATATTAGTATAGACTAGCGGTCGACCGTGACTTCGTCCGCGTGAAACCTTACTACCCTACCCCTGCCCTACTCCTACCCTACCTCTAACCATCTGTGAAATCCGCATAACTACGATCTACGATCAGTGTGAAAATAATGAAATCAGCTTATTTTCTCTGTTAGCGAATATCATTTCGCCTAAGATTCAAATGGATTAATCTAATAAAGTCACCGACATTCGTTGAGCCAGGATTGCTAAACTGCGCAGCTGAAGTGGCAATGGGCGGTGCACATAGTTCGAAGAGCCGATGGACGTTGGGGTCCTAAAGTGCTGGAATGGCGACCCCGCACTAGTAAGCGCAGTGTTGGCCGACCCCCCACCAGGTGGACTGACGACCTCAAGCAAGTCGCAGGATTCGCTGAATGCAAGTGGCTCAGTATCGTGATGTTTGGAAGTCCCTACAAAAGGCCTATGTCCTGCAGTGGACGTCCATCGACTGATATGATGATGATAATGATGACGAATCCAATAAAATATACTAGATTTTCAATAGTACAGTTTTCATTTATTGTTCTGTGCCCAATTTCGGTCATCTCCTTTGCAAACTTAGATCTACATTAATACAATTTAATCTGCAAAACGCCAAACTTAGTTTAATAAACCAAAATACTTTATCAATGCTACGTTGCTGCCTGCTGCTACGTTGACCATCCCCTAAATATCCCGGACAAATATAACCCGAGGTTTAAATAGCTAATACATTTTTAATCCTCACAGTTGGAGGAGGTTCAGCACTTGGTAAATACATTTTAGAGGACAAAAGACCCCTCTGTTTGCATTGCTAATTGAATTCATTGTAGATGCCTAAATGATGTTTAAAGTACTACGCTGCATGCTTATTTTCTTAAGATATCACAACACAAAGAAGTACTGTTCCTTTGTTGAGTTAAGTTGTGTTTTTGTAGCGAAAAGCTAAGGCTCAGAACACACTTTCAGCGGCTGTTTCTTCGACATAGAAGTTTTATTTATCCATGATTTATACAATGAATGAGGTAACTTATATAATTTTAAGTAATTTAACATGTCTGTTTACTCCAAATCTCTAACTCAATGTTAGTTGTGGTCAACAACGAACGTTATTTAAACAAATATTACCTAAATATCGTCTACGATGTCGAGTTGTGTGTTCAGGAAGTGTAAAAACCATATATATGTAAAAAGAAAACCTCTTTAATATTATTTCTTTTTGGTAATTTACTTTTTTTTTTCATGACATTGTCACATTTGAAATATTCGATATATTATTATTGACTTAACAGCAAAATATTAAAATTTTTATTAAAATATAAACTAAATGTAAATAATAGCGTTGAATGTTGTTTTTATATTTTATTTATAGGTAAGTTTTAGTTTAGTATTTAATTTAATAATTTAATGTAAAATATTGTAAATAACAATTATATTTTATTTATAGAAACACAATCAAGCTTTTATTACTACTATCACATTTATGTGAAATAATTATCATTATAAAACAACATTTATTAACTATTTTACGAAAAATGGAGAAACTGAGGTTTGATTTTGAAGTAAAACCAACAAGTGATGGAAAATCAAACGCAATATGTATAACTTCGATTGCCACACCTGATGGTAAAACTTTCAGTATACCAGAGGAATATCAGCCGGTAAATCTCCACCAAACCATTTATAATACTCCAAACTTTGTTAAGGTAAAAAATCCTTCAATAAAAGATACCAAACGAGAAAAGTCTGGATAACCTTAACTAAGGAAATAAAAGATATTTATTTGGATGCGGAGCAAAATGTACAATTTTATGATTTTTATCTCGAAGAAATTCAAAACTATTCTGAAATTATACCTAGTAGTTCACATGAAGTACTAGAAAAATTGTTAGAAAAAATGCTTGAAGAAAGACATAACAAACCTGAAAATCAAAATTTAGGGAATATTGCAAAAGATTTCATGATTGAAAAATTCAATGGTAGAAACTCAAATGCTTATCAATGGCTAAAGGATTTTAATAAAGAATGTGAACGTTTTGATATAAAAGAAGATATAAAGAAAATTAAAGTTTTAAAAAATTTTATGGAGCAATCTAGTGTCGATTGGTATAGTTGTATGATAATGAAACATACAATAGAATCAGAATGGGACAAATGGGAAAAAAGTTTTTGTGAGACATTTGCAAACAAAGGATTGTCACCCATTAGATATGCTCTGTCCTTTAAATATCAAACAGGTTCATTACTTGCATATGGTTTAAAAAAAGAAAAACTTTTACTGGAAGCAAGGAAATCAATTGATACTGAAACACTTATTGACCTTATAGCGGTCGGATTACCGAATTATGTGGGGGATCAGATTGATCGAGCAGCTTTGAAAAGTACTGAGGATCTTTACTATGAAATTGGAAAATTAGAACACCTTGTAAGAAAGAATAAATATGACAATAAAAACAGTATTTGCTCTGACATTAAATTAAATAAAAAAGAACAAACAAAACCATGCCCCATATGTGTGAAAGAAAAAAAGGGGAAACGTTACCATTTAATGGAAAATTGTTGGTTTAAGGATAAAGATAAAACAGGAGTTGTTAAAACTGTAAATAACTCTGAATTGGAAGTTGAACTGAATGAAGAGAGTCCAAAAAACTAGATGTGCCACCATTAATAAAAGTAAAGTTACTATTGAATGATACGTTAGATATTTCTGGAATTTATGATTTAGGTTCAAATGTATCATTGATTAATGCAAAATTGTTAAAAATACAGAAAAATGAAAATTCAAAGAATACCCAAATAGTAAGCTTGAAAACTATTAATGGTGAGAAGAAAACGAAAGGTATAATAAAACTTAAAATAAAAATATACAATATTGAAAGAGTTATGGATATCTTTGTAATAGATAATGAAAATTTTAATTATGACTTTTTGATTGGACTAGATTGTATTAAAAACTTTAAGTTGATGCAAAATGAACAACTAAAAATCGTACAATTTAATGATCCAAAAGAAAATGAAGACATAAATAAATACGAAGTGAATTTCAATGAACATATTGACACGGCAAATTTTGAAATATTGGTTAATCATCTTGATTTATCCCAACAATCAGAAATCGATAAGTTGGTAGAAAAATATAAACAAGTGTTTGCTAAGGATAAATATGATATCGGTACTGTACGGGATTATGAAGCACATATTGATTTAAGTGTAGATAAATATTGTTGCAAACGTCCTTACAGATGTACAGCTGAAGACAGAATAGAAATAGAAAGCCAGATATCAAAACTATTAAAAAATAATTTAATTGAGGAATCTTATAGCCCATTTGCTGCCCCAGTTACTTTAGCATATAAAAAAGAAGACGGTAAGAGAACAAGGCTATGTATAGATTTTAGAGAATTGAACAAAATTGTTATTCCCCAATCACAACCATTTCCGTTGATTGAAGATTTAATGATCAAAGCTGTGAATTGCGAATATTTTTCTACTTTTGACATAAATTCAGCCTTTTGGTCAATTCCTTTGAAAATAGAAGACAGGTACAAAACTGGCTTTGTTACACAAGAAGGACACTTTCAATGGACGTGTCTTCCGTTTGGATTAAAGACTGCGTCAGCCATTTTTCAAAGAATATTGGGAAATATTATAAGAAAATACGAACTTTCCGGTTTTGCAGTAAACTTTATAGATGACATTTTAATTTTTTCTAAAACTTTTGGAGAACATATATTACATATATCTAAGTTACTTGAGGCAATACTAAAGGAAGGCTTAAAACTGAAATTTTCAAAATGTACTTTTGCGGAAAAATACGCAAAATATTTGGGTCACATAATAGAAAATAATTCAGTAAGGCCTTTGAAAGATTATTTGTCTGCTGTAAAAAACTTTCCACTTCCTAAAACAAAAAAAAATATACGCCAATTCTTAGGAAAAGTTAATTTTCATCATAAATTCATACCACACAGTGCAATTATTTTAGATCCATTACACAATTTATTAAGAAAAGATGTGAAATTCATATGGACTGCAGAATGTCAAGAAGCATTTGATAAAATAAAAACATTATTATGTTCAAAACCAGTTCTAAATATTTTTGACCCAGAACTACCAATATACATTTATACAGACGCTAGTATAAAGGGTGTAGGAGCGGTTTTGAAACAAAAAGATAAAAATGAGGATATAAGACCAGTTGCTTATTTCTCAAAAAAGTTAACTGAAACTCAAAAAAAGAAGAAAGCTATATATCTAGAGTGCCTAGCAATAAAAGAATCTATAAAATATTGGCAACACTGGCTTATGGGAAAAGAATTTATTGTATATTCAGATCATAAACCATTAGAAAACATGAACATTAAATCAAGGACTGATGAGGAACTAGGAGATTTGATGTATTATTTATCTCAATATAATTTCAAGATAAAATATAACCCAGGAAAATCCAACCAGGAAGCCGACTGCTTAAGCAGAAACCCAGTTTTAGAACCACACGAAAACAGAGATGATTGTTTAAAAGTTGTAAATTTAATAAGTCTACAAGATATAAAGAATGACCAATATAGAAATCAAGACCTACAAAAACAAAAACTTATTAAGAGAAATGGAATTTACTACAAAAAGAATAAAAGACGGGAAAAGATTATATTATCAGAAGAGATGAGCATAAATCTTATAAAAGATGTTCACGTTAGTTATTGTCACATTGGGAGGACCCAGATGATAAATAAATTAACACCATTTTATACAGCAAAAAATTTCATCAAAAACATTAAAGAAATGTGTGATGAATGTGAAACTTGTATTAAAAACAAATCAAGGAAGAAATCAAAATATGGTTTAATGTCTCATTTAGGTCCTGCAACACAACCTTTTCACATTGTATCAATTGATACCATTGGCGGTTTTGGAGGATCACGATCAACAAAAAAATACTTACATCTTTTAGTTGATCATTTCACAAGATATGCTTATATTTCCACATCAAAGACACAAAGCTCCACAGATTTTATTAAACTAATGAAAAATGTTACAGAAACTTACAAAATAGATATGGTATTAACAGACCAGTACCCTGGTATCAATTCCAAGGAATTCAAAGAATTTCTGAACCAGGAAAATATAAAAATGATTTTCACTGCTGTGGATACACCTTTTTCAAATGGACTTAATGAAAGGCTAAATCAAACATTAGTCAATAAAATAAGGTGTAAGATTAATGAAAATCAGAATAAAACAGCATGGAGTACAATTGCGCAAAAATGTGTAGAAAAATATAATGAAACAGAACACACTGTTACGAAATTTGCTCCAAAATACCTTTTACAAGGAGAAAATGTGAATATTTTGCCAAATGAACTGAAATCAAGATACACTAAAGACGATCTAGAAAGAGACAGAAAACTAGCTCTGGAAAACACACTAAAATCTCACAATTATAATAAAAAAATATTCGACCAGAATAGGCAAGAATATAGATTGAAAATAGGTGATAGAGTATATGTAGAAAACGGAAATTAACGTTTAAATAGAAAGAAAACCGATGAATTAAGAATTGGACCGTTCAAAATTGTACAAAGGATTTCCAATTCAATCTATGAAGTTGATACCGGCCACAAAAAAGCGGAATCAAACTTTTATCATATCACAAAACTGTATCCTGTTCTTAATGAGAGAACAATTATAAATTAGAGAACATTATTTAGATAAAGTTCTTTTTTAAGGGGGGGAGATGTAAAAAGAAAACCTCTTTAATATTATTTCTTTTTGGTAATTTACTTTTTTTTTTCATGACATTGTCACATTTGAAATATTCGATATATTATTATTGACTTAACAGCAAAATATTAAAATTTTTATTAAAATATAAACTAAATGTAAATAATAGCGTTGAATGTTGTTTTTATATTTTATTTATAGGTAAGTTTTAGTTTAGTATTTAATTTAATAATTTAATGTAAAATATTGTAAATAACAGTTATATTTTATTTATAGAAACACAATCAAGCTTTTATTACTACTATCACATTTATGTGAAATAATTATCATTATATATATATAAATATGTTATGGAATTAAAGACAAAATTGTGCATGTGTGCGCTCAGTGTTGTAGCCTATTTATTATTCGGATCACTTTTTGCGGTGATTTTGTAGGGACGTAACCGATCTATAGTATAAAATGATCATTGTTTTTTACAATATTACGCTCGCGCAACTAAAATATTGACGTATCGATACGTAAATATCAATAAAATTAGCTCACGCGTTTCATCTTTGCAGAGCTACAAAAATACAGACAAACATTCAGGGAAACATTATCCCTTACGCAATGGGGTGAAAAATGTACACAAAACCAAAACCTCCAAAATCCTCCATAACTCCTAACGTACATAATCCCAAGTTTTCAAAACTCCGGGACAAACAAACAAAAGTTTATAAGAAATGTCTTCAATTCAAACATAACTGGGCCAATGCGGGTTGCCCTTTCTCATTTAAACTTCGAGAAAAATCGAGAGAAACAACTGAAGGTATATCTATACTTATAATAAATCTGTAGAGAGGTCAATTCCGTACATGAAATATATTTCCAAAATAAATATCAGGTGATGATAAGTGATCGATACTGATGCCAAAAATGCAATCAGTAAAATTTTTGTCTGTCTGTCTGTCTTTCTATCTGTCTGTCTGTCTGTCTGTCAGTATGTTCGTTATAGAAACAAAAACTACTCGACGGTCTCGACGGATTTTAACTTGATATTCTTCATACTCCTGGGAAGGTTATAGTATAATTTTCATCACGCTACGATCTATAGGAGCAGAGCAGTAAAGGGAAATGTTGGGAAACCGGTAGAAGTTACTCCATTTTTTAAGCTTCCGTCGCGTGGTAGGGTAAGGGTGGGGGTAGGGTAGGGTAGGAGTAGGTGGAAGTAGGGTAGGGTTAACGCGGACGAAGTCGCAGGCGTCCGCTAGTATATAAATAAAACTCAAAACTCTTCAATCGAGTCGCTACTAATCTACAACACAATTTCTTTCGAAAGTCTTTATTTATTAATCTAATACTCATGCTATAGTTTCGTGGCAATCCTTCTCTAGATGCTTAAAGTTTCTTTGACGGTGTTTTTGAAGGGTCGGCGCGAATCTAAGTGATTGGCAACTAGGGACATGATTTCTCATTATTATATTACTACTACTAGCGGACGCCCGCGACTTCGTCCGCGTGAAACTCGATGTAACCTTACCCCTACCCTACCCTACCCTTCATCATCATCATCATATCAGCCGATGGACGTCCACTGCAGGACATAGGCCTTTTGTAGGGACTTCCAAACATCACGATACTGAGCCGCCTGCATCCAGCGAATCCCTGCGACTCGCTTGATGTCGTCAGTCCACCTGGTGGGGGGTCGGCCAACACTGCGCTTACTAGTGCGGGGTCGCCATTCCAGCACTTTGGGACCCCAACGTCCATCGGCTCTTCGAACTATGTGCCCCGCCCATTGCCACTTCAGCTTCGCAACTCGTTGAGCTATGTCGGTGACTTTGGTTCTTCTGCGGATCTCCTCATTTCTGATTCGATCACGCAGAGATACTCCTAACATAGCTCGTTCCATCGCCCTCTGTGTGACTCTAAGCCTTCTTATGAGGCCCATAGTTAGCGACCAAGTCTCGGAACCATAGGTCATCACTGGCAACACGCACTGTTCGAAGACTTTTGTCTTCAGGCACTGAGGAATTTCGGACGAAAAGATGTCGCGAAGCTTCCCGAATGCAGCCCAGCCGAGTTGGATTCGACGGTTCACCTCTTTCTCGAAATTGGACCTACCTAACTGGATCATATGTCCTAGGTATATGTATTCGTCTACAATTTCGAGTGCAGCGTTCTCAACTATAACTGGGTGGAGCGATACATGAGCATTACACATTATTTTTGTTTTGCCCATGTTCATTTTCAGGCCCACCTGTTGAGAAACGCTGCTGAGGTCATTGAGCATGGTACTAAGGTCATCCAGAGTCTGTGCCATGATGACTACATCATCCGCGAACCGCAGTTGAGTGATGTACTCGCCATTGATGTTGATGCCAAGTCCGCTCCAGTCCAGAAGCTTAAAGACGTCTTCCAGTGCGGCGGTAAATAGCTTCGGAGAGATCACATCTCCCTGACGCACTCCTCGCTGCAACTGGATTGGCCTCGTAGTCTGATCCTGAATACGGACTGACATAGTGGCGTTTTCGTACAAGCACTTCAACGCTTGGATATACCTGTAATCAATTCGGCATCTCTGCAATGACCTTAGCACAGCCCAGGTTTCCACCGAATCGAAGGCTTTCTCATAGTCCACAAACGCTAAGCAAAGTGGCTGGTTATACTCGTGAGTCTTCTGTATAACCTGCCGCAGCGTATGGATGTGGTCTATGGTACTAAAGCCTTTTCGGAAACCGGCTTGTTCGGGAGGCTGGAAGTCGTCAAACCTATTAGCGAGACGATTCGTAATGACTCTCGAGAACAATTTGTAAACATGGCTTAGCAGCGAGATGGGTCTGTAATTCTTCAGCAAGGTGTTGTCACCTTTTTTGAAGAACCCTACCCTTATCCTACCAAAATTTTCAAAACTTGCAATTGCAATTGTCAAAACCACAACAATAAGTACCGCAAACTTCACCAGTTTGTAATATTAGTATAGATTATGCCAAAGGTAATTATAAAATACACATTATTCTTGGACGGTTGAGGGACTAGACTACATAAGGTAAGAAGCATAGTCTTACAAACCTTCAGCTTTGATGAGTTCTATAGTATGCCGGTGGGTACGTGAGAATAATTGACCGTCAATGGCGACCTTTAAATGATTTAGGGCTTAGTCCATAATTTATACCACACATACTAGTATAAAATAAAAGCGTATAAAAATGCAATTTCTTTAAACTAATCGGGAATCCAGCTTATAAGGTTAAACACGCCCAGCGATACCAGGGGAGCAGCAAATTCCAGAGAATCCATTCTAAACAATACTAAGGAAATTCTATTCGACACATTCCCACCATATTTCGGTCCATCTTCAGTTCGAGTTCATTTATGGGTCTCGGCAAGATGTCTTGTTCGGAGCCTCCTCTATACATATTCAAAGGCCCTATTTTGCCGCTGTCCTCTCTGACTAACCCGAAATGTATATTTGACGATGTAGAATTTACACACGATCACGGAACCTTAAGTCATTGTAAATCCAACCTTGGGTACTAAACTATAGGGTATATTTTCGAGTGATTGTAATGAGAGTGTATGTTGGATTAAGGCCGGTTGTACATGATGTAAAAGGCTTCTAAGGAGCTGTTTAAGGACGTTTATATGCGACCGGTTGGTGAGATGGACGGTGTAATTCGTTGGGACGCTTTGTCTTTGTTCCCGTTTTGTGAGGAGATGTAATTTACTCTTCTGAGCATACACCATAGATATAATAATATATTGTGGGCGAAAGTATTGTTAGATATAAAAAAATCGTACTATTGCAACGTCTTGGTGGATGCAGATTGCTTCATTAGGTATATCACAACCATTAATTTAACCTAAAAGTTTTTATTTTGGTTTTTTTACGTCCTCTCTGCCACTGTTGGCAATGTCTTGCTCTATAACTAAAATATAAGGATTTTACATTTTCTAAATCAGCTCAGATCTGGTCTGGTAGGTTGGTTTTATCTTGGCGAGTTACCACCCTACTGGCAAAAGACGTGCCGCTAAGCTATTAAAGTAAATACGAGTAAATCAATAAAGGTTTTGAGGAAAGTACGCCCGTCTCCAATATCTATATTTGTACCAAACTACCCAAAATCAAGTCAGCAGCTAATCGCATCTGAAAACACGTTTAACTAAGGAAATGTTACTTTAATCGTACATATGTACACTGTTCGCGGTATTTACATGTATAAACTCTGAAACCAATTTATTTTTAACTAGCTGACGCCGCGCGGTTTCACCCGCTCGGTTCTCGTTCCCGTAAGAATACAGGGATAATATATAGCCTATAGCTTTCCCTCATAGATGGGCTATCACTGAAAGAATTTTTCAAATCGTACCAGTAGATCCTGATAATAACGCGTTCAATTAAACAAACTCTTCAGCTTTATAATATTAGTATAGATACTACATTATGTATCTGTCATTAAAAAAACAGCTTGACAATTTTAATTAAACAAAATATAATACAAAACACTGTTAAAAAATTATAAAAAAAAATCAACCCTCCCGCTGCGGACATTTTGAGTGCCCAAGCAACCGGTAGTCAGGGCTCCAGAATGCCTCAAGGATCACTGACTACCCGACTCTTGATCCAACAGTTAAGGGAAAGGTTCTTCAAACGTTGGTCGAAGTTTTTCGCTACTGAAATTTTATTCAAGACTCAATATTTAGTTACATACTGTTTCTTTAAGTTAATAATCACGTCGATATCAATATGAAAAAAAACACACATACAGCCGAACGTAGAACCTCCTAATTTTTGTAAGTCGGTTAAAAAGGAATTAAAGAAGTCGCAAATACTTAACAAGTATAATTTCTTAATTGGTGTACGCCGACTCCAGTGCGGAAGTTCGCAGCTTCGGCGGATTATCCGCGCGAAATACCCGCCTCTGTTTGCGCTGTAATATGTGCACAGATGTGGAAGCGGATCTTCTGAATGAATGTACAGACCTACATTGTTACAAATTTGCATAACTGTATTAATATATACTACGATATGTTAACTAATACATTTAGGGCCTGTTACATCACCTGCTGGCATATTTACTGATATGGCCTTTGTTAACAACCTATTAAAATTAACAACAAGTCGATTGAGCAATGTTATCCACCTACGCTGTATGATATCCACGAAGGGTTGTCAGTAGACGCCGGATGTCATTTAATATCAAATTTGTGATCAGTGAATCAGTGAACTAGCCTGCTGATAGACAGTCGGATAGTCCGAATGTGTACAGGCCCTTATACGAACAATTTATTTATAATGTATCTAATAGCGGACACTACTGAGAATTCGGTGATAAAATATGTTATTCCCTGATAATATAACATTGCATGGGTAACATAATTTAAAAAATCATTTCAGTGGTTAGGTAAGTTTTCCAATCATTTCTACGACCCGTTCAATGATAACATATAGCCCATGTTATCATTGAACATACTCGCTAAAAATATAGTTTTCCATCTTTAAAATATTTTTTAAATCATTTCTGTTTTGGTAAGCGTCCACACACGTTTCTCCGGATACAATCCGGTAAATTCAGTCGGGTGTCCGGCCTTAACTCTCCTAGGCCGCTCTTACTCAACGCTTGGAATACATTAAGAAGTTAGTAAATTGCATAGTCTGTTAAGTTGTTATTGAGTCTTAGTAAACCAGCAACGAATGTCAGCTCAAGTTGGTAACTCAGTAATATTGATGTGCGATCTATTATTATTCATTAAGTTTACGACTGAGCTTATCTTCAAAGTTGTCCGAAGGTTTAATATGATTTCAGTAATATAACTGCCTCATGATCATGGGTTCGAATCAGACCAATTACTTATGGACTTGTACATAATTATATCGCGCTCATTCACAATTCACTAACAAAATTTTCTGTCGTTTTTTGATGATAAACTCACACATCGAAAATGTTTAACACCAGTTAATATATTGTGTCCTTACACTATACACAACAAATCGTGTAATTTTAACACAGTGAAACATCGATTCTATGGGCGCAGTGTGTAAAAACACATTAGATCGTGATCATATGCTTTTGACAGAGGGTTAACGTCTAGCGAGGTAATTGGTCTGAGGTACAAATATGGAGCTTTTATTTGTTCCGCGAAATTCTCAGTAACAGATCGGGAATTGGGAATGGAGGAATTGTTACACCCACATTACAGAGACAAACATTACCACCCTTTTTTACGTGGGGAAATCCTCTTGGATTCCTTCTCGTCACGGGGAAGCAAGGAGGTTATGTAGGATTTCAACCGACTAGAACCCAACGGTGTTCCGACTAGTTACCTGATGAACTGGGCTACGGAAACGTATCGTAAGGGACCACAACCCATCCGGGTGCACTAGTCAATCTCAGTCACACACACCCGTTCCGATTTGGATTCTCATTCAGACTCCGAAAGCGAGGATTCTCCCGTGGAGGAACTTCGCAAGGTCCCTATTTTGGGATCGCGAAGACTAGGTTTCAAGAAGGTCTCTTGCGCCAAAAAGATGTCCGGTTTGTGGTCGGTCACGGACCGCGAGTTATCCGGACATTAGGCTCTTCATTAGAATTGTTGAAAGCGCATCGGTAACACTGAAAGCGTTAACAATTTGAGGACTTATCTCCGGTGGGCAATGTATAAAAAACATTACTAGAGACGACTAACCCAAAATATTTTCTCTCATAAAGTAGGCGAATCTTCATGGTACTACGTAAGTTTCGGGCTTTTACTAGCTGTTACCATGTACCTACCTCTCAACCTATAACACGATGATATTGTATTACCGGAAGACGCTTTGATTTGGTTGTAGTGATAAGGTGTAGAAACAGTCGCTGCTTTTATATATCGACACAAGCAATAACAGGCAAACAGCATGCAGTGTCGTAAATCCAACGAACGTGTTAAGCCTGACACAGACGTTGCAACTATCGGCGGACGACGCGTCGGGAGAGATACGACGCCCGATTTGAAACGACGCTTCGAGTCGTGCATCACCGCGCTGAGCTCACTGACAGACGCCATCGGTCATGTCGGACTTACCGTTGGATCGTCTGTGTTTTCTCTTTTTTATTTCGATAGGTAGGCACAGGAGGGAATATTCTTACATGATTTTATTACTCTCTGAAAAGTATATACTTAAATTAAGAAAACATCAAAGTTACACTAAAGTAGTTTATGGTTACAAGCACACGTACAACATGAAAACAGAACTTCTTATATTTTAAGTCGATTAAACATGTCATGGCAGTCATCAGCTGATAATGATGATGATGATGGTAATAGTGATAATGATAAAAAATTTCTAAGAAATAACTTTACTACCTTCCAAGTCTTCTAAAACAGCTTTAATCTAATCCTCCTTTATAATATCAATATGACCCGTATCTCTCCTGGCGGTTGAGAGTGATCACTTTCCCTATCTTGCCCGGTTTCCCCTCATTAATTTTTTGCCCCGGCCTCCTCTCCGAACTGATCCGTTGTTGGATTGATTGTTTCCAATCAAAATGGATGACGGCTATTTATAATGCTCCGAAAATCATTTACGAAAAAAAAGAAAAAGTAACATTTTTCATCAGTCATCATTTAATTTTTTTTTGTCATATTGTTTTCTAGTATTTAATTTACTATAAAGAGGTAAGAATTATATTATTGTATTTTTATGTCGTGAAGAAACTCAAAAACTACTAGTTATAAGTTCTTAAATAGAAAGCTTAATCAGAAAGTAACATAGGAAATATGATTGTATGTTTGTTACTCTATAACGCCGCAACTACAGAATTAATTTGGTTGAAATTTAAAGTGTACATAGATAATACCTTAGATTAACACATAAGCTACTTTTTATCCCGAAAAATCCATGGTCTTTGCGAAATTTGCGAAAAACTGACGAACATGGTCGAACAGATACATTATCATAAAAGAGTAACAAACATTCATGAAACAGTACTTTTCTAATATTCTATCTGTTTTTCTTTTTTATTTTTCTTCTTTATATGGACCACTTATTCATGAAGAACATTTGTTTATTTTAATCATAATTATAAATTCGTTATTGATTTTTTTAGATAATTTTAAAATTGTTAGTTTGAAGGATTTGTATGATATAATTTAATAACAAAGCGCTTTACTAATAGAGCGAAACCACGACCAGCAGCTAGTGCATTACAAGTAGTGAATTTGTAATTTAGCCAAAAACCACAACTACCTCGTCGAGAAACAATTTCGAAGCGGAAGATAGCTAAAAGATTAATTGTAAAATGGGGGGACGGTCCCGCCCATAGACACCATAATAACTACGCAATAGAAGTGGCGCGTTCCACTATAAACTAAAGAGATCTATGTCACTGACGAATACCCTGGAATTTGGATGTACGCAAGTACGCAGTGAGAGACATTCTGCTGCCTCTCTAGCTATAGTACATGATCTATTCACTTCGGCTTCGAAAATTAAATTATGGAATTCGAATCAGAAAATAATGGTGAAAAAACCCCTCATATCTTTCATATACCTATTCTCCATACTATGGGATAAACGAGTAAAAAAAATTTATTCCCACTATACATGTAGGGTAAGTACTCTAAATAAAATTTTCAAGATTTTATTAATAATCACAGATAAAAGAATAATAGGCAGATAGAGCGCGCGGAACACGAAGGTGTCGTAGCCGTTCCAAATACAAAATTCAAAACTAATACATTTTCAAGTCAGTCGCATCAGTAATTTTTAATATTATTCATAAAAATGGCGTTCACTTTTTGTAAACTTCATTTTTAGAAAGAAATAAGATGGAGTATTTTTTATTGGTAATTGTGTTATTGATTATTATATTAATTTACGTAATTGTTGTTAGTGTTAAATTTTGAATTACAAATTATGAAAAAAGTTTGTATATGATGTCAAGGTGATGCGTGACGTTAGTTTTTTATGGGTTTCACCACGCTGCTTGTAAAGACTCATTCTGTATCATTCTTTATTCTGTGTTAATAATACATTGCTTAAGCGGCGACCATTTTAAGCGTAGACACTTCTATTGCATTGTTGTTATTTCTATGGTCCGCGCCGCCGTGGTCCGGGACGAGGGGGTAGGACCGGACGTCCGGCGCGGGATGTTTGCAGGGATGCGATCTTTAACTTTCGTTATCTGTTTGTGTTGAAAGACTTGACTGTTGAATCATACTTTTGTTTTAAAATTGAATCGATGTTTCACTTTGTTGACTTAGTAGTTGCCAGTGGCGAAGAATGGAATTTAGATGAAGGTAAGCCGTTCCATAGAAAACGAAATCCATACAGCGTGATACAAATTCTGGTTTCTTATATATCTAAACGCAGTAGGTACAACAATGAATATGCATAGATTTTTAAGGTAACCCTGCGGGAATCGGCTTGCATGAACTCTTCGCCGCTGGTAGTTGCCGTTTTGATCTCTTGATAAGTACATTCGGCAATGAATCATAGAGTTGTGGGTTCAAATACAAAAATTCAAATAAAATAATATAGTTTCTGGGTCTTTCCCTCAAACCTCAACTGATACGCAAAGCAAGATTCCATCATCATCATCATTAATTAATAACTCACATTCGGCTCACTGTTGAGCACGAGTACCCTCTCAGAATGTAATCTATACTTAATACTATAAAGAGGAAAGATTTGATTGTGTTTGTTTGTATTGAATAGTCTCTAAAACTACTGAACCGATTTGAATAATTCTTTCACTGTTGGGAAGCTACACTATCCCCGAGTGCTATATTTATAGGCTATATTTTATCCAGTTATTCCTACGGGAAGTGGAACCACGTGGGTGAAACCGCGAAGCATCTGTAACAATCCTATTAATATTATAAACGCGAAAGTTTGTATGGATGTTTGTATGTATGTTTGAATGTTTGTTTAGATATTTGTTACTCTTTAACGCCGCTACTTCTGAAGCGATTTGGCTGAAATTTGGAATGGAAATATCTCTGGATTAACACATGGGCTACTTTTTATCTCGAAAAAATCCATGGTTTCCCTAGATTTTCGATTACTGAATCGAATTAGCTGAAATTTGGTGTTAAGATATATTATAGTCTGGATTAACTCATAGGCTTCTTTTTATCCCGGAAAAATCCATGGTTTCCGAGGGATTTGTGAAGCTCTAAATTCCACCCGGACGTCGCGGGCGGCCGCTAGTAAACAATAAATGTTCTATACCATAGCGGAACAAATTTCACTACAGTTTAGGAAACGTTGTGAGCAGAAATAGAAGGTGCGGGTAGGTGCGACATTTCGACGGTATCGCTACGGACGGCGGCAAATATAGTTGTGACGTCACGCGCCCGTCGCGAGCATACGTGCTTCGCGACACGCAACACACATGGACGACCCCACTGAGCAGCAATAATCAAAGTCAAAGTATTTACCGTGGCATTGAGCACGGCTGGATGGTGGGAGGCTTTGGCCGTTGCTTGTTACCACCCTACCGACAAAGACGTATCGCCAAGCAATTTAGCGTTCCGGTACGATGTCGTGTAGAAACCGAAAGGGGTGTGGATTGTCATCCTACTCCTAACAAGTTAGCCCGCTTCCATCTTTCATCTACCATCTACCATCAGGTGAGATTGTAGTCAAGGGCTAACTTGTACAGAATAAAAAAAAACATACTTCTCTCTGTCTTTCGTCGGTTCAAAAATCGCAAGTCTTTCCGTCAGTATGTATGAGTCGACTTCGTGGAGTACCAAGCTTCGGTTCGGCGGACGTTTTGACAGTTTTTTTTGCTAAGAGCGACTCTACGGCTACACGATCAACTTTCATACGCGTTCAAAAGCTTTTGTATTTCATACATGGTCGACGACGAACTGTCTATGGTTTACAAAAAAAAATAAAGTAAATATATTATACATTAAAAAATAAAACGACGAACAGAAAGAAAGCGCTGTAGAAAGTTCCGTTTGATGTGTGCTTTTATAATAAAAAGTCGGTTTAGTGCATCGAAGGCGTTACGGAATTTATTCGTTTGTTCCGTGAGCATACGTCATGTATTGAAATACAAAAAAGAATATTATTATAAAAAACCCTACTGCTTAATGAACTGAAATGAGGAGGTTTTTTTGATAATTTGTGTTAAAACAGTTATATAAACATAATATAATATATATATATTTGAAATTGTCTTTTTACGACCTTTCATTTGTAGGTAAAAAAAGGTAAAAAAAACTTATCCACCCCCCCACCTTTTTATCATTTACGGGTGCCATTTTGAAAATTTATATAGCCTATGTCACTACCACAATTCTAACAAACTCAATGACACCTCATATGTCAAAATCCGTCCCGCCGTTTGGACTGTAGGGCGTGCCAAAGAAATGGACATACACATACAAACATACGCACATACAGAAGGAGGGTAATGTTTTTGATTTTTGAAATCTCATAAAATAGGTTCTCAAGAAAATAGGTTTTCTTACTGCTAAATACGCGCCGCTCCGACCCGGTGTCCGACTCTTTTAATTCAAAACACGACGGTTTGATCCGCAGTCCAAACCGAATGTTCAAATCAAATCAAATCAAAAATCATTTATTTCAAGTTCCATCCACGGTTTGCACTGCAATCCAATCCGCGGTTTAAACTGTACGTGTAAAAATTGCTACAGTTCGTGCGCTGTAGCATGGCGCGGGTGACAGTTGCCTGTATGACGTTCATAATATGTACTAATATCGTGAATCGCGGCAGACTTTCAAGAGAGAAACGAACTGTCACCCGCACCATGCTACAGCGCACGAACTAGCTCAAACTACCACACACGTAGCGCTACGCAGTCACGTGGTCTCGTAGCACTGTATCAATTTAGTTCTACGGTGCTACGACGGCTACGGATGGCGATAAATTGCGGTTTTTTTACTTCGATGCCGTTTGAAACAATATAGGAGTAGCAAAAAGTATGGAAATATATTTATTTAATAATATTTATTTGGCAAAATAAACTAAATGTATTTACTCTGAGGTCTGAACAAGTCGGTGCCAAGCCCGTGTCGTGTTGATTTTAGGCGATAATAAGAACCACATGAAAGAAAAAGCATGTCTGAGAAACAAAAATCTTTAAGATAGATACGCCTTGAATTAATAGATCATTGGCTTGGCGCCTCCTTCAAAGTGATCATTAGGTAGACAGTAGGTTTCGTGGGTACATTAAAGTGTTGAAGTCGGTTGTACTCGTATTAAAAAAAATATAATCTGAAGTTTTCTCTTTTAATTAATCGATGTTTCATAACTGCTTGAAAAAGTAAATGATGCTTTAACTTGCTTTTTCATAATTACATTCACGAAAAAATACTAGAAATTTAAAATTTAGATTTTCGATATTTTTATAAAGCTCAACTAAATTGTAAATCTAGGAACACGGTTACATATTTTATTACTACACTTCAACGAAATTACGACGACGACCTCCGTAGCGCAGTGGTATGCGCGATTTACTTGACGGAGGTCCTGGGTTCGATCCCCGGCTGGGCCTATTGTGGTTTTCTTAATTGGTCCAGGTCTGGTCTGGGAACCTTCAGCCGTGGCTAGTTACCACCCTACCGCCAAGCGATTAAGCGTTCCGGTACGCTGTCGTGTAGAAACCGAAAGGGGTGTGGATTTTCATCCTCCTCCTAACAAGTTAGCCCGCTTCCATCTTCGATTGCTTCATCACTTACCATCAAGTGAGATTGTAGTCAAGGGCTAACTTATAGAGAATAAAAAAAAATTACAGGAAGCTCCTGTAATTCTGTCTCTAATAATACATCCCAAAACTCCGTACAACTTAAAAACAATACACAACCAACACACAAACTTCTCACCATTTTGAAAAGTATTATGCAAACACTTCAACACGTGACATCAGACGTAAGCCAACACAGCGCGAGCAAATTAAAACATTTGCAAACTTCGGCGAAGTATAATAATTTCTTAATAAGTTGACGACTCCGGCGCCGTATAACTTCTCAACTCTCAACTCGGAGAGATTGCCCGGATGGAACACCCTGTTTGTTTGTGCACAGATGTGGAAGTTGATCTCTCGAACATAGACTATAGACTACTGTAGCGATATTCTGTAACGATGTTTTTATAGCCATGTTAGTTTTGAATAATTTGGCGGGAAAATCGTAGGAGTTACATGTAGCTCTTTCTTTATTTTCATTGATTTGCTGCATTTTAGAGTTTTATTGCTTAAAGTAGAATACTATTCAGGCACTGTAAAGGCACAAGTGAAGTGAAGGTTAAACAAGAGTGTTTCAAGTGATTAATTCGATTTTAGATTCTAACAAAAGTTTTAGTAAGGTCGCTTTTGCCTTACTAAAGCATGACAGGACTTGACTATGACTGACTGACTATGTCAGGCTATGACGGACGATGGACTAAATTTATCCACTTTTGCCATAATAGGGCAAATCACTTGATGAAAATTATTACTTGATGAGATATTTGCAAAAAATAGATTTTTGTAACCTTTGTCCTAAAATAGACGCGCATAGTATGTAGGTTTTGAGATAAAATCAAACTAATTAAAATGATGTCTTTGAACTATATCTACCCCTATTTTGCGTCGGGGTTCAAAGAGACAAGCTGCTATAATTTCAGGCGTTCAAACGCTTCTCGGCTCCATAATTCGCTGTTATCTAAGAAATTCCTGTCTGGCTCACGCTATGGTTTCGGAAGACATAAACCGCCGCCTCACATAACTCATAGCGGACATGCGATGTACAGTGTTGTTCTCTCACTTTATTGTGTGGCGTGTCTTCTCGGGAAATATTGGTCGCTTACACATCCTACTCGTATATAACATTCATTGATAACACTCCCATGTTAAGCGGGCGACAGGGGGAAAAACTGCGCGGGTGTGAAATCGTGCGTGCGGGGAAGTGACGTGCATTAGTCGTGGGTTTTTTATTCATCGCTACCCCCGGCCCGCGTGGCCCATCGGAAGTGTTATGAACGAAGTTGCCAAGCTATACCTATAGAATATAGATAGCAAAACATCTATAAGTATGTATATGTCAAACAAAGTTGGGCTAGTTCAAACACTGTTTGTAACATAATAGAAAATAATAATGTTAATAAGTTTATTACTTTAGAAGCGGCAAAGTCACTAACAGACACTAGCTGATAGACACGTCAAGCTTTTATTAAACGCAAGCTTATAGGAAAATCTTATCTTATCTTCTTAATCTATTACGGATTATTTAAACGAGAAATTGAACAATACGATTGTGTACGAGTGCTCTGGTTCTGGATACATTTTGTAAAATGGTGATAAACAAAAAATTAACCCTGGCTGAGTTTGTTGTGGGCTCTTCTTGCACGAAGGCGCATTTGGAACTTTAATCTTAAGTTTATGACAAATTATTATCTCCATTATCTAATAATATTATTCCCTGACGTTTTGAAAGTGCAAACTAAGTGTAAACTAAGCCAAAATGAAATAAATTAACTTTGACTTTGAATACCCCTTTTTTAACCGATTTAAGTTAGGAGGGAGGGAGTTTAAATATACATACCACTTTGACGCAGTCCTGCTTGCTAGTCTTACTTTTTTTTACAAATGTATTAGTAAGTTCGTTTGTTTGATACGCTTTCACGGCTAAGACACTAAACTGAATTTTTAAATAACTTTACCAATGGAAAATTACATTATCAGCAAATAACAGCTACGTTATACTTCCATATTTCCCGCGATCGGGAACTACGCGAGTAAAATCGCGAGGCATCCGCACATATTAAACAAACTAGCTGACGCCGCGCGGTTTCATCCGCGTGGTTCCCATTCCCGTAGGAATACGGGGATAATATATAGCCTATAGCCTTCCTCGATAAATGGGCTATCTAACACTGAAAGAATTTTTCAAATCGGACCAGTAGATCCTAAGATTAGCGCGTTCAATCAAACAAACAAACAAACAAACTCTTCAGCTTTATAATATTAGTATAGATTAGTATAGATTAATTCGAATAATTTTTCAATTCGAACATGAGGCAAAAATTCTCCCGTAAATCCACAATATTTCTTATTAAAAGCGTACCTGCGTAAAGTTTTGCACAAAATTTGGAAACACAAACACGGGGAGTTGGAATACTTTGGAATTTTCCAACTTCCAGCAGATTTATTACCGGCTCCGCTCGCTGAGGATAATTTATGAGAACTTCGTGTCATCGTATATTTTAAAATCCGATGCGATTTATTTAAATAAATTTCTCGCTCGCCGTTTAATTATTTTGTTTGAGTGTTGCCGCTCTGGATTTATCACGGAACTCTTTGTAAGCAAACTAGCAACACCCACAACTTCGTCTGCCTGAAAATTTTCACGAATCGTCGTTTACTTCGAGATAAAAGCATTCTATATTATGTTGCTCAGTAGACTCTCTTTCAGTAAAAGTCACATTCAAATCTATTAAGCCATTTTAAAGACTAGCCCCTAGACTAGTGTTTTAGATTACATTTAAACAATTATATGCACTTGATAAAACACAAATATTTTAAAATCACTGTAGGACACTTCTATTTAATTTGTAAGTAGCTAGTGGGAGGTTTCGGCCGTGGTTAGTTACTCTACCGGCAAAGACGTACCGCCAAGCGATTTAGCGTTCCGGTACTTTGTCGTGTAGAAACCGAAAGAGGTGTGGATTGTCTTCCTATTCCTAACAAGTTAGCCCCCTACCGTCTTAGATTACAGCATCACTTACCATCAGGTGAGATTGTAGTCAAGGGCTAACTTGTGAAGAATAAAAAAAAATAAAGTAGTAAGAGACTTGGAATATGCTAGTTATTGAGCTCCTTGATAGTACTCGACGAGTCAAGCTAAGTTCTGTGACCAAGTTGTGCCAAGTAGTGTTTCTATCTGAAGAGTATGGTTGCTAGCAGAGGCGAGCATTAGGTTTTTAATTGAGGTAAACATACAAATTGTGAAACTGTGGGACGTCCGCTAATGAATAAATAAAAAAAAGATTTAATTCAAATTTTCCGTACACAACTTCACATGTTACAACAGTCGCAGAAGTGGGATAGACTTTGAGCTATCAGTAAACAAATCTCCACCAGGGGCCCCTTGTTTGCATTGCTAATTGAATTCATTGTATCCACTAAAGAGGTCCGCATGCGCGCATTTATTGCTGGACTCAATCCTTTTTTGAGGAAATCTCTGAAATAATGAACGGGGATATATGTTTCGTGCAACTGTGGGTCTCGCGTGCATAATAAATCTGATCATTGTTTTAATTTGCGTTGTAATTTAATAGCACTGCGTTGGATTTCGGAAATGTAAATGTTCATTGTAATTTTTTTTTTATTGATAAATAATATAACGTACCTACAATAAACTCAAAGTTAGAGTCAAAATTTATTTATTTCAATTAGGCTTAGTTTACAAGCACACGTCAGGTAAGCTACTGTTACACATGCTCATTTCAAGTACGAAAGCTACTATTGAGCAGTTGCTACGTATTAGCATGTGTAACGCAACATTCAGCATGCTTATTTCGAGCTTGCTCAAGAATCAACAGTAGTGCGACTTATGAGCATGCTACTTGCTGCGCGGATGGAAGGGGCGTGCTTTTAGCGCGTCTGAACATATATCTGCGTTTGCTTATCGAGTATGCAAGTCGATCAGCATTGTTATTCTGTATTCTCTTCACCTTCATCTCTCCCTGTCTAACACGATACTATAGACAGAGAGCGATAGCTGCAAATTACCATGTGTAATTGGAATGTTTGCATGCTTATTTAGGAGCATACTCAAAAATAGCATGCTTATTGCTAGCAAATGAAAACTGATGATAAGCATGCTCGTATGGAGCACACTTAATAGCACGTTTTTTAACATGCTATTTGAGAGCATGTGTAACAGTACCTTTAATATTAAATATTATGGTAATAATTAAAGTCGAAGACATAAAATTAAAGCTACGAGGTTTCTAAACGCACCTTTGTGTTTGTGGGGTGATAAAGTGTGGGTCAACAAACTTAGTTAGGGATTTTATTATTCATCACCATTTTACACGTGTAACCAACTAACTAACCAGTAACGTCTTACAGTCATTTCCTATATAACTTTATTAAAAAACTTAAGCTAACTTATACTAATAATTACGCAAATCATGCCCATGTGGAATAGTGGCAATTGCACAAAATCACTAACGCGACTGGCAGCATGACAGTGTCTACGCTACCTAACAAAAAACTGAGCTCAAGGCATCAAATACCCTCTTTTTTATACCAACACTGATACTTCCCCTCTACAATAACATTATGAATGTTAATACCACCTGTAATCGAGGAACTTGTAACATGGTTAATCGCGGCAAAAGGAAGTAATATATAACTCTCTGTCAAAGAGGCATACCTGTGCCCACTTACTGGTTTCAGCTTTTACTGCTGCAGCTCCCGGACTTCTAACTAATATTAACCTAAAAAAAATTGATAAATATTAAATCCATGCCAAGGACATCAAGAGGATTGAAGGGATGAGACCGTGATGCTACGAAGTCTATAAGTACAAGGAGCCAATATCCAACAGTGAACATCCATTGACTGATAATGATGATGATGATGATGATGATGAAACTATATTTATACTATTAATATTATAAAACGGTCTCATGAAGAGTGACAAAGTTATTTTTTTAATTTAAACTATCGTACAAGGCTCTTTATAATAACGAAATATTAAGGTTAATAATCACAGGTATTTTGTCGGAGTATACACGATTACCGTAACCGCTGCCAGAGCCAGGAATAGCGGGGCTGCCGGGGACTAGGGGCTGTGTTTTAGTTTGTTGGTCCATACAAAGGTTTGCCCGATACTGACCACGCTGGGCATGCGGGTTGGTCAGCGCAGGACCAGATTTCTCGCACCGGTGTCGCAGCTGCATCACTGGCTCTGGCAGCGGTTACGGTAACGGCGGGGCAAGGGGTGTTAAGAATCTCCGGAAGAGATTCCGCTGCCAACCCCGACGACTAGACCTGGCAACATACAACGCACGCACTTTGAGGTCTGACGAAAAGATCATCGAGCTGGAAGAAGTTATGAGCAAGTTGCACTGGGATGTCATAGGATTGTCTGAAGTCCGAAGAGAGGGGGAGGGCTCGATAATCCTTGAATCCGGCAACATGCTCTACTACCGGGAGGGCGACCATCAGTCCCAGGGTGGTGTCGGATTTATCGTTCACAAGTCCCTCGTGAACAATGTTGTAAAAGTCGAGAGTGTGTCGAGCAGGGTAGCGTTCCTGGTCCTCCGAATTACCAAACGGTATTCGTTGAAGGTTATACAGGTTTACGCACCGACCTCGACACATCCCGACGAGGAGGTAGAGGTATTGTATGAGGATATTTCTAAAGCCATACATGCCTCAAACTCTTATTACAATGTTGTGATGGGGGATTTTAACGCAAAGCTGGGCGAACGTAGCGGCTCAGAGTTGAAAGTGGGACGATTTGGGTATGGGCAACGGAACGATAGGGGCCAAATGTTGGCTGACTTCATGGAGAAGGAGGGCCTCTTTATGATGAACTCCTTCTTCAAGAAGCCACCACACAGGAAATGGACCTGGATGAGCCCCGATGGTTCCACGAAAAATGAGATTGACTTCATCTTGTCTACCAAACGGCAAATATTCAACGATGTTTCTGTGATCCATAGGGTGAAAACCGGTAGCGATCACCGAATGGTTAGAGGCACGTTGAATATCAACGTTCAGCTGGAACGGTATCGACTGGTGAAGTCTACGCTCCGACCTACTCGTGCCCATATCCAAAACCCCCAGTCCTTTCAACTAGAACTGCAGAACCGCTTTGATTGCCTAGCAAATTGCGAAACTGTGGACGATCTGAACAACAGGTTCGTGGAAACTGTCCATTCCGTTGGGTCTAAGTTCTATAAGACCCACCGTACGAAAAGAACCAAAAAGTTCTCGGACCAAACACTTAAACTCATGGAAGAGAGGCAAGAAATGAGATTACAGTCTTCAGCAGATGCGTCAAAATACCGACAAATCAGTAGACAGATCTCTAAGTCGCAAACCAGCGACTTGCGAAATTTCAATACCGAGCGTATTAAAAATGCGATTGAAAGCAATCGAGGCTCGAAAGTTTTCGCCAGAGATCTGTCTATTGGACAGAGGCAGCTGACGCGTTTGAAGACCGAACACGGTAATCTGATTTCTTCCAAACCCGAGTTATTAAGTGAGGTCGAGAAGTTCTATGGACAGCTATACACGACTACTCAGCAGCCTGTTGCCAATTTGGCTAAAGACCCCAGAGCCAAGTTGACCCGACACTATACCGAAGATATCCCGGACGTCAGCCTATACGAGATTAGTGTGGCTCTCAAACACCTGAAGAACAATAAGGCGCCAGGTGAGGACGGAATCACAGCAGAACTCCTGAAAGCGGGTGGAAAACCGATACTTAAAGTCCTTCAGCGATTGTTCAATTCCGTCATTCACGAGGGCACGACGCCTGAGGCGTGGCATAGGAGCGTGGTGGTTCTGTTCTTCAAAAAAGGTGACAACACCTTGCTGAAGAATTACAGACCCATCTCGCTGCTAAGCCACGTTTACAAATTGTTCTCGAGAGTCATTACGAATCGTCTCGCTAATAGGTTTGACGACTTCCAGCCTCCCGAACAAGCCGGTTTCCGAAAAGGCTTTAGTACCATAGACCACATCCATACGCTGCGGCAGGTTATACAGAAGACTCACGAGTATAACCAGCCACTTTGCTTAGCGTTTGTGGACTATGAGAAAGCCTTCGATTCGGTGGAAACCTGGGCTGTGCTAAGGTCATTGCAGAGATGCCGAATTGATTACAGGTATATCCAAGCGTTGAAGTGCTTGTACGAAAACGCCACTATGTCAGTCCGTATTCAGGATCAGACTACGAGGCCAATCCAGTTGCAGCGAGGAGTGCGTCAGGGAGATGTGATCTCTCCGAAGCTATTTACCGCCGCATTGGAAGACGTCTTTAAGCTTCTGGACTGGGGCGGACTTGGCATCAACATCAATGGCGAGTACATCACTCAACTGCGGTTCGCGGATGATGTAGTCATCATGGCAGAGACTCTGGATGACCTTAGTACCATGCTCAATGACCTCAGCAGAGTTTCTCAACAGGTGGGCCTAAAAATGAACATGGCCAAAACGAAAATAATGTGTAATGCTCATGTATCGCTCCACCCAGTTATAGTTGAGAACGCTGCACTCGAAATTGTAGACGAATACATATACCTAGGACATATGATCCAGTTAGGTAGGTCCAATTTCGAGAAAGAGGTGAACCGTCGAATCCAACTCGGCTGGGCTGCATTCGGGAAGCTTCGCGACATCTTTTCGTCCGAAATTCCTCAGTGCCTGAAGACAAAAGTCTTCGAACAGTGCGTGTTGCCAGTGATGACCTATGGTTCCGAGACTTGGTCGTTAACTATGGGCCTCATAAGAAGGCTCAGAGTCACACAGCGGGCGATGGAACGAGCTATGTTAGGAGTATCTCTGCGTGATCGAATCAGAAATGAGGAGATCCGCAGAAGAACCAAAGTCACCGACATAGCTCAACGAGTTGCGAAGCTGAAGTGGCAATGGGCGGGGCACATAGTTCGAAGAGCCGATGGACGTTGGGGTCCCAAAGTGCTGGAATGGCGACCCCGCACTAGTAAGCGCAGTGTTGGCCGACCCCCCACCAGGTGGACTGACGACATCAAGCGAGTCGCAGGGATTCGCTGGATGCAGGCGGCTCAGTATCGTGATGTTTGGAAGTCCCTACAAGAGGCCTATGTCCTGCAGTGGACGTCCATCGGCTGATATGATGATGATGATGATGATACACGATTAGTTTCGAATCCTCATTTATGCAAAGACGTGAACCAAATACTAATAATCTTTTAAACTAAAAATAATACAAAACAAATTGTTGCCAACATTAATTTTTTTTGTCTATCTAAGTTAGTAGGTACATAGCTCATTTATGGGTCTAGAGAAGATGTCTTGTTCGGAGCCTCCTCTATACATATTCAAAGGCCCTATTTTCCCGCTGTCCTCTCAGACTAACCCGAAATGTATATTTGATGATGTAGAATTTACACATGACCACGAATCATTCAGCTCATTGCATTTTCAACTTTCCTATTTTGGTGTTAGGGTGTACTTTTGCGTGAATACATTTTTGGTGTGTGCATATGTTGTAGGTTGTACGTTGTGTAAAAGGCTTCTAAGGCGCTGCTTAAGGACGTTTATATGCGAGCGGGTGGCGTACGCTGGGTAGTAATTCGCTGGGTTCGTCTTTGTTCGTGTTTATTAAAAAGGTGGTTTTATTGCGGACATGCTGTCAGGGTTATTATTTTCTAAATCTAAAGTAATATTATAAAGAAGTAAAATTAGATATTTTGTGTTTGTTTTTGAATTAAATAGGCCCTAAAACTACCAAAAATTTTTCAAATATCAAAATTAATTTATTTCAAGTAGGGTCAGTTTACAAGCATTTTTGAAACGTCAGTTGACTATTTGTAAAGATTCTACCACCGGTTCGGAAGGCTGGTTCTGCTAAGAAGAACCGGCAAGAAACTCAACAGTTGCTCTGTTTAAAAAAAACATACAGTATTATGATTTACAATTGATAACAACATTACAATTTCTTATAGTTTTACTTACTGTGTGAAGGTGGAAGCTAATCCAATGACCTCCAAGTACCTTTATCATTAAGGAACTCATCTGTAGAATCTAGAGGTGTATTGTTTAAAGTCGTACAGTGCATTGGCATGGATTATTTTGAAAAAATCCTTCAATTTTAGAATCCTACATTATCTCTGATTAACATTGAACATCTTTTATATTCACATCATGGTCTCGTGATCAAGTTGTCGATCGGATCTGTCATTCCCACACTTTTTGTTCGTTTTCGAAGCGTTAGCGTTTGTAGAAAGAGAATCGACGTGCCAACTGACTAAGTCCTCTGGTACTACGCGGGAGAAACCGAGTGGCGTCTGCTTGTTTCCGTATAAAAATATTGAAAATAATATTTTTGGTGTACAATTTTCCTTGTTTCGTGAAAGGAATGATGAGGCTCGCTAATAATATCATTAACGAGTGCAGATGAGTCCGTTTCGCGGAAAATGAGGCTTTACTTGATTTGTGACGAAGTTAATTCATTTAAAAGTCTCCCTGGCGGAAGGAATTATACAGATTTTCTTCTTTTAACGTCATTTTAGAGACATTCCTTTGCGTTGAAGGAATGGTTTCATTATTTTTTCCTTTTTCGCGTCTGTATTTTGGGAAAAGTAATATTAATAAAAATGGTAACATTTTAGACATATTTATTTATTAAATTAAAATATTTTTCATGTGAATATCAAACGAATTTTCGCTTTATGTTAGAATTAGTGCAAATTCTCATTTTTTTATGTAGAGTCATTTGGTAGTAAATACAGAACATAGATCCATTGAGTAGTTCCAAAGCGAGTTAAGTGTAAAACATAGTCATCATTATCAACCCATATTCGGCTCACTGCTCGAGTCTCCTCTCAGAAAGAGAGGGGTTAGGCCAATATGGTATCTCAAACATACTCAATGTTTGAGATATCACTATATCATGTAATTTTTCACCGACTTCAAAAAAGGAGGAGGTTCTCAACTTGACACGTATGTTTTTTTTTATGTTTTGTACAGGTATTGAAATCAGAAGTATTGAAAAGAACATTGGTATCTTTCGTCGAGGAGTAGATTTTTTTTACATATACCCGTGTTAGCTATAGTATGCGCGTTATCATCTGAGTCGTCCGGTCATAAAAGTCAAAAAAGATAGGAATGTGCAGCGCGCCTACCTGCGCACCCTAATTATCGATAAACGGCTACCTGCGCACGTGCTAATGATGAGTCAATAATGATTTGGACGATTCTGATTGGTCGGTTTCTAATGTAATTGCATTGCGTATTTTTTTTGCTATAAATGTGTTTACTGCAATTAAATAAATACATTCATGTGTTACTCGTTGCGCACTATGGATACTTTATTTTCTAACGTTGATCTGAAGAAATTACATGGCGATATTAGCCCTCAAGCTCGAACACTGATTCACAACGTATTCCTGTTTCTCAATGAATTGAAAAGTGATCCGAATAAAGTGGCTTCTCTAAACTAACGATCAGCGACCACGTTTCTATCTAGACGAAACATGGATTAATCAAAACCATGCAAGAAAGAGGATGTGGCTTGGAAGCAACGATGAAGGAGGTTTCAAGAATCAGCCTGTGGGAAAAGGCCAAAGATTAATAGTTTGCCATGCGGGTTCTGCAAGGACTGGCTTCGTTCCAGATGCGAAGCTAATATTTAAAGCGGTGAAATCAAAGGATGCTGATTACCACACAGAAATGGATGGCGAAACATATATGGCATGGTTTTCCGAATTCCTGAATCTACTTGAAGAGCCCTCAGTTATAATTGTCGATAACGCAAGCTATCATTCGATACAGTTGGAAAAGATACCCACAAGAAACACGAGGAAAGCTGAAATTCAAGAATGGTTGACAAAGAAAAAGATTCCATATTCCAGCAACGAAATTATTGAAGAATTAATAAGAAAAGTAAAAGCCAGTAACCCGCAGAAGGTCTACGCTTTAGACCATCTGGCAAATGAACGAGGTCATGAAGTAATAAGGCTCCCTCCATATCACTGTCAATATAACCCAATAGAATTAATTTGGGCACAAGTAAAGGGAGAAGTTGCGAAGAATAATAATACCTTCAAGATAGCAGATGTCGAAAATCACCTCCACCGAGCCATAGAAAATGTCACACGAGAAGACTGGGCCAAATGTGTTAGGCATGCCGAAGAACTTCAAAACAAAGATTTACAAAAAGCTCTAATTAGAGATCACGCGCCGCTTATAATAAATTTGGCAGAAGACGAAGATTCTGATGATGAAGACTCAGATGAAGATTAATTTTAGTATTATATTAAATCAAATATTGTTAATTTTTTTAATTTTGTGAACAAGATACGATAATAAACTTTACTTATCGATAATATGTCTTTCATTGTTACACCCTTCACTAGACGGCTCCATAAGACCCATAAGTGCAAGCGAGATAGATATAGAGAAATGATTTATGGCCCTAAGACTCAGTTGTTAACGCGCGTACTATAGTGTTGTGTATTTTAAATGTCATAAAATAATCTTTGTTTTTTTTAATTCGACTCTGGTACTATGACTAGACGTGATAGCCCAGTGGATATGACCTCTGCCTCCGATCCCGGAGGGTGTGGGTTCGAATCCGGTCTGGTGCATGCACCTCCAACTTTTCAGTTGTGTGTATTTTAAGAAATTAAATATCATGTGTCTCAAACGGTGAAGGAAAACATCGTGAGGAAACCTGCACACCAGAGAATTTCTCAATTCTCTGCGTGTGTAAAGTCTGCCAATCCGCATTGGGCCAGCGTGGTGGACTATTGGCCTAACCCCTCTCATTCTGAGAGGAGACTCGAGCTCAGCAGTGAGCCGTATATGGGTTGATAACGAACTATGACTTGTACCATAGCAGAATTCCCACATATGTGAGTTAGTTCTATTTTCTAGCAACAGAAAATCGGAACTTGTACGTAACAACGCAGCTAAACAGCCGCAAAACGCTTCGTAATTACACCATAGAGAGCTCCCACAGCAAGAGTGGGAGGAGAGGGAGTCGCAACAAAACTCATAAAAGCCCCGTGTGTAACTCTCTACTTTAAAATTACAAACAGTCGGCCAAGTTTTACTCAACTCATCCCGTGCGGGGATAACTGGGAGCTATGTATGTGACTACTGGAAGAGATCAACATATTTGAAAGCCTACGCGAAGGAATTTGGGGTCCACGCTGTCCCAAACCAAGTTGGCAAGCATTTAGCTTAGCGTCATAAAGGTGCTAAAACGTGCTATTAAGTATGCTCCAAACGAGCATGCATATCATCAGTTTACATTTGCTATCAATAAGCACGCTATTTTTAAGTATGCTCCTGAATAAAGCATGCTCAAAGCAAACATTCCAATTACACATGCTAATTTGTATCTATCGCTCTCTGTCTATAGTATCGTGTTAGACGGAGAGATTAAGGTGAAGAGAATACAGAATAGCAATGCTGATCGACTAGCATACTCAATAAGCAAACCTGTTCAGACGCACTAAAATCACGCCCTCTTCCAACCTTCCAACCGCGCAGCAAGTAGCATGCTCATAAATCGCACGACTGTTGATTTTTGATCAAGCTCGAAATAAGCATCCACATTATTAGCAATGTTGCGATACACATGCTAATAAGTAACAACTGCTCAATAAGTAATAGCATGCTTTCGTGCTTGAAATGAGCATGTGTAACAGTAACTTTTATACTCTGTAACAATCACTATCATATGTTAATCATAATGACCGACACATGAAAGTGTTCTTCGAGTGTAACACCGTTGACTTCCCAACTCCCTGACTGCTCTTAGAACTTCTTTAAAGATAGAAAAGCTTATTATTTTAATACTTCGTAGCCCAACTTAGGACACGAACCTAGAGCCCATGAGCTGTTCTAGGTAGTTCGTGCCAGTAAGTACTAAAAATCCTAATCCGTAGCCATTTATTTATTTATTTTGGACTCTAGCACAGAAGAGATGATGAGATTTAACCCCCAAGGCAAAATTTAGTATATCTGAAAGCTTGATAAACAGAAGCATAACTTGTATAATATCTGGGACAAGATCCGTCTTGCATTGCACATAAAAAAACAGGAAGCCGAAAACTTGGGTAATGAGTCAGGTTTTAAAGAATTTTTTCCTCATCTCCCAGCACTGACTGACGGATTTACTTTATAGAAATTGTCTTTTTTTTATTTATTTTATTTTATAATATTAAATTCTTAGGTTATCTTAGTTTTAAGTATCTTATTAAAATTAGATTTAGCAATTACTTTTACATAATCAGAATAATGAGCGTCAACTCGCCAACAAACTGCCTGTACAGTTTGGCGGGAGTATAGATATGTTCAATAATTAAGTTAAGTGTTAAGTAGGTTAAGTGCTATCAATAAGATAAATTAAAAAAAAAAAAATAGGTGCTTGGGCTAACGCAGAAACTCTGCCTGAATCGAGCCCAAGAGCTAAAAGAACTTAGGGGAACTTAAATATGTCTGAGCCGTGGTCTGAATTTTACAGGAGACGGACTTCAGCTCAGATGGACGTTGGTAATCTATAAAGTAAAGTCAAAAGTCATTTATTTAGGCTTAGTTTACAAGCACTTATGAAACGTCAGGTAAGATAATGGTAATCATTAAAGTCGAAAGCTTAAAATTGCGAGGGCTCTAGACCCCTGTTTGGAATCCTCGTCCAAATGACAGAGAAGAGATGACTAAAATGTCACTTCTAGCAGAACTGACTACGTCAGTTTCAGTAACTCTTCACACATGTAGTGAAGTTTTACGAACTCTATCGCAGATGAGCTTGTACGACCACGCGGCTGTCATACTTAGCGGCAAAAACTTCAGACACATTCGTTATTTGGAGCTTCGTTCTTTCCACCAGTTTTGGGTAGTAACAAGCCCTTTTACGACAGACCGTCGTCAGGAAAAAATGAGCCAACCCTTGGAATTTACTTATCATTTTACTATATTGTAAAAAAATGGGCAAGTGGCATAAACGTGGTATCTTCTTTTTTTTAAATTAACTTAGAAGTTTGAGTTTTATTCGCCTCGGTTTCGACGCGCTAGTGACATATCTTCTATCTAATAATATAAAATCTTTGCCAACAGACCCATCTTTGACAAATTCAAATTCAAAAGCCATCAAAAACGTTTATAATTTGAAATGATTTCATCAAAAAATTAATATAACCAAAACCCTTACATCAGGATTCATCTTGAAATTACTTCGCGGGTAAAATGGAAATATACAATTTTTAAAAAATATAAAATTGGTGTGCGTGTTAATTTAATGAACTACTTATACTCCGTACTCCGACTTTATTCACGTACTTGTGCCATTTAATTGGTGTAATATTTACCACTTTTACGTAGCTAGTACGTTAGTGGCAGACCTAGTTAAGCTAGACAAAACTTAGTGATTTTCAATTTTTTCCATTTCTATTTCTACTACGGTAATGAAAATTACTAAGATGCAGTTATCTTTTATTAAATGCTGTTTTATTTTTCAACGTAGTTTTTTTTACGATTTAGGAGATTTTACCGCTTCTGTGACGCAGTGGTATGATGATGATGAGTTGGTGGATTTACAAAAGGGACGTTCTGGATTCGAACCCCGACTGGGCCGATTGAGGTTTTTTTAATTGGTCCCAGGTCTGGCTGGTGGGAGGCTCCGTGACCAGTTACCACCCTACCGCTAAATGATTTAGCGTTCCGGTATGATGTCGTATAGAAACCGAAAGGGGTGTGGATTTTCATCCTCCTCCTAACAAGTTTGCCCGCTTCCATCTTAAATTGCATCATCACTTACCATCAGGTGAGATTGTAATTTAACTTGTAAAATAAAAATCCCAAATAAATAACAGATGAGGATCTTAGACTATTATGTGACAAGTTTATGACATAAGAAGGCACAGCGGACGTCATTAGACATGCAATATTCCCACTCATAGCATCTAATGCCGCTATAAACACGAGTGCAGTTAGTTGAAAACAAGCCAAGTTCGCAAACTGCCATCAAAGTGGCGGTAAATTGAAAACATTGTATAAAAACGAGATTCCTCGGGGCCGTGTTCATTTCCATTTATATGGGCTAACTTGGCATCCACCGCGACAAGGGTGAATACACGCGCAAGACAATACGACAACGATACGACACGACAAAAATTAAATAAAATCTTATGAAATAAAAACCTAAAAGGTTTTTTTCAATCCTCAATCACATTATTATGAAATTATACACGAACAGTCTATCGTCAACAGGATTTTTTTAGGCTATACTGGCAGAAATTTGTTTAGAAGTGTGGAACTAAGTACCTAGTAACTGCAATTAACTACCAAAGTTTACTTTTGTTCATATTACATAAACGGTACTTTAAGAATCAATCTCAACAATTTTACTCCCATAGTTCCCGTTCCTGTAGGAATAGGGAGATACAATATAGCATATGTTACTCGCTGATAATGTAGCTTTCCATTGATGAAAGAATTTTAAAAATCGGTTTTGTGATTTAGGCGTCAAAACGTAATAAACACAGTCACATTCGCATTTATATTATAATTATGGAATTAATATTGGACTTTTTCTTTTTAATTTAATTTTAGTCTCGTTTATGGTCCGCCTAATCCAGTAACGCAGTTCTACACTTGACAATGAATAGATAAGTAAACTTTACAATTGAAACACTCGCCCTCAGCACAATAGCTTTACAAGAATAAAAACTACTTGTTTTAGTACTTGAGAACTTTATTGAATTTTAGCAATGTTAGGTTATTTCTATTCAATTCATTCTCTTTGTATCAAATATATTATTATGTGTGTTATGCTTATGGATCAAGGGTCGAATACATAAGGCAATAATGAATCCTTGAAACTAGAGCTACAGGTGTACTGTGTGTGCTAAGGCTCTCAAGTCAACAATTTTATAAGTGTTTTCTATATTTTCAACCCCCAACGTAAAAAGAAGGATGTTATCCTTAGTGTTTGTCTGTAATAGACACTTGTTTTCTCATTCGGCGTAGACAGAGAGATAAGACACAGTTTACCGAATTTACGGCAACGTTTTTACGGAAACCATGAGCGACAAACACGAAAATGAAAGCTCGATGAAAGCACCGAAGCATATAGCTTCGGTAACTTCATATAGCTATATAATAGCTTCGAAGCATATAGCTTCGGTACGGGGCGGAAGTTGCATCGCTAGCCAAACCGACGCGAGTCGCTCGAGCGACTAGTTCCGCCGTAAATCGCCACAAATTGACATCGCAACAGACTAACGAGGATATAATGCAGCAACTTTTACCACTTACGCGAATTGTGAGACAGTGTGGCGCTTTCTTCGTGGACTATACTAGGTAGGTACTGCAAGAACCACTCAAATGTGATTGACAAATTCTTCTATTGATATTCTTTTGCTTTTTTTTTTAGAATATTTACCATTTTTAGGGTTATGGTAAGGTTAGCCTCTAAAGCAAAAGTGAAAACCTAATAAATTGTTAGTCCTTATCCTTATGGAGATAGGTTGATATAGTTATAATTTTGGACATATAATGTTTTGAAGATTGAGATAAAGTGATGCACGAATATTTTTTTTTTACAAAGACTATTTGCCATATTTTTTTATTATATGACCAAAATTTCCATTCCTTTCCAACTAGTCTAGAAAGACTGTGTTAGGAGTGAGTACGACAATAGACCAACGGGGGGAGGATTAAACCACCACCCCTCGGTGATGAGTCCAACCGCTCTTACCGTTGAGCTAATGAGGCCATATTATAATTGTTTTTAATTCATATCAAATATTGAAATCTGCGGTTTTCTGGAGCTGTGAAGCTTTAGGGTGCTTTTCCAGTAGAGATGTGCTATGCCGCTATGCTGCGATGTAAAATCTACGCTACGAAAATATGTGAACAGCTTCCACCAAAACTAAGCTATGTAGCTGCGCGAGAAAGATGCGTAGCTCGAGCTACGAATGCGATGTATCGACAGCACGCATCCATTTCAGGCATCCATAGCACGCATCCATACATAAATATAAAAAAAAAAACATATGTTAGTTGAATCCGTTTCCACCAGTGCTAAGCTATGTGCACCAATAAATATGATTTGTGGATATCAAGCGCATCCATAGCAACGTAGCATAGCCCATCATTGGTGGAAAAGCACCCTTAGCCTACACAATCATAACATATGGCCTTTTATCTCGCAATCCCATACATTAATTTAAATAAGAGCCGTGATAGCCCAATGGATATGACCTCTGCCTCCGATTGCGGAGGGTGTGGGTTCAAATCCGGTCCGGGGCATGCACCTCCAACATTTTAGTTATGTGCATTTTAAGAAATTAAATATCACGTATCTCAAACGATGAAGGAAAACATCGTGAGAAAACCTACACATCAGATAATTTTCTTAATTCTCTGCATGTGTGAAGTCTGCCAATCCGCATTGGGCCAGCGTGGTGGACTATTGACCTACCCCTCTCATCCTGAGAGGAGACTCGAGCTCAGCAGTGAGCCGAATATGGGTTGGTAATGATGAAACAAAATAAATAAGACCAATAAACCTGATCCACTTCAATGAACCCAAAGACTGTTAGGACTTGGGAGTTAGGACGTAAGAGTGAGTAAGACAATAATCCAGCGGGTGGGGATCAAACCCATGACCTCTGGTCCTTCATCATAAATCATCATCATCGTATCAGCCAATGGACGTCCACTGCAGGACATAGACCTTTTGTAGGGACTTCCAAACATCACGATACTGACTCGCTTGATGTCGTCAGTCCACCTGGTCCTTATACTAATAGCATTAACAACTGAGTCTTAGGGCCATAAATCATTTCTCTATATCTATCTCGCTTGCACTTATGGGTCTTATGGAGCCGTCTAGTGAAGGGTGTAACAATGAAAGACATATTATCGATAAGTAAAGTTTATTATCGTATCTTGTTCACAAAATTAAAAAAATTAACAATATTTGATTTAATATAATACATATTTCATATTATATAATTATTAACTAAATAAAATTAATCTTCATCTGAGTCTTCATCATCAGAATCTTCGTCTTCTGCCAAATTTATTATATATTAGTATCCATAGTGCGCAACGAGTAACACATGAATGTATTTATTTAATTGCAGTAAACACATTTATAGCAAAAAAAATACGCAATGCAATTACATTAGAAACCGACCAATCAGAATCGTCCAAATCATTATTGACTCATCATTAGCACGTGCGCAGGTAGCCGTTTATCGATAATTAGGGTGCGCAGGTAGGCGCGCTGCACATTCCTATCTTTTTTGACTTTTATGACCGGACGACTCAGATGATAATGCGCATACTATAGTCTATCCATTTACAGTGAAGCTATTCAGTTCAAAGTCCGTTCTGTACATTTCATATTACAAGAACGTCGTCCAAGCGGCCACATATCAAGATGTACCGTCTTACAACCGTTGAACGTTTTGTTGAATATTCCCGACGTGGACGCTTGTAGCGCTCGCTTATGCTACTATTCTCTAAGACGCGTTCGACGTTGTTTCTTAAAACACATTTTATTCTGTAAATATTATTATTTTCAATGTTTATGTTACCGTTAAATTGTAAAATACGTTAGTTTATAATCTAACTCGCGATATTGTAATCTGGCGATATATTGTGAATTAAATTACTGATTACAATTTAACGTGTTATTTTTCGGTATATTATGTTATCGCCGCGTTTGCCGCTTTTAAATTTACATGTTGTTAATAAATAGTGTAGGAAATAGTAATCTGTGACAGTGACGTCGCTCGATCTAGTGTCGACTTCAGTGTGCTCGTGGCGTTCGAGCCGTCCACATCTCTTGTTGTGTAATTCTTTATGGGTTACTTGGGATAGGCGGGGAGAGTGACTTGAGTGGAAAAGGGGAGTGTTTGTATACAGTCAAAGGATCCTTTAACCCTACTCACATCGTTCACAAGTACGTGACTCCACTCAAGGTCATTCTCTGCCATTCTAGGGTCTTATTTTGGTTACAGTTTGATTTGTTAATTAAGTTGTCCTGACAAGTGTTGTAAATCATAACCTTTGTTCGACAATAGTTTTCTTATATTTACATCTCTTTTGAGTCCTATAATAATTATAATCTATCGAAGTTAAACCGAAACCTAACCATAGTGCAGCAAAAACCATGGTATGTAATAAATTCATACTCGTACTTCTATTTCCTGTATGAAAGCGAATCCAATTCTTACTAATTATACTTCTTTCCTATTCTTTTTATGCTAGTGTCTGAAATATCATAATGAGATTATAGTAGTTTAATAGTCTGTATTTGAAGTGACAGTTGTTTGCCCTTCAAACCGTAACACCATAACGTAACGTACAGCGGCAGAAATAGAGTTGTAATGCTTCCCCTGATAAGCTCTTTATAAGTCACAAAAACTCTACTTAATAGTCTAAAAACATAATTCATCGTTGCATCAACGTTGCATTCTGATTGGGTTCAGATAGTGAGGCTGCCAATGTGTCGTACTCACGTAGTATTTATTAAAAAAGTATTTCGTCGTTGCGTTAACGTTGCAACCAAGGTTGTGAGATCAGACAATGAGGATGCCGACGGGTCGTACACGCGAGGTCGCGTGACGCACGCAAACACAGACAGCGTTCGGATTTCCATTCATAAGTGATAATGAAATCTGGAGCCTCCAGTCTACACACGAATTATACGCAGACATTGGATTCCTCGCTCGTGGTGTGTTCTTAGAAATTGTTTGTATTACAAAATATTTCCTTTCCGAACTATACTATTAGTACATCCGGCATAAGGAATATACTCAGATGTACAATTGTCCGCCCACTTTAATATACTCACGTCATATTAAATAGGGCGGATAATTGTGCCTCTCCATGTAATATTACCAATTTCCAACTCCGGGCTTGTTTGGAAAGGCAAATAACTGGAAGAGTATCGCTGAGTCATAGGAGAAAAGGAAAAGAAAGAGAAAAGGAAAAATACAGACAAGAAATAGACAACTATGTTTGCAGTTATAGACTGAAAGACGTACTGAAATTTATTATTAAAAAATTTGATATTTCATAGCCCAACTCAGGACTCATAGACTCCCACTGGATCAACGTGCAGAAAACTTGACATTATACTCATCTCTGTACTTAATTACCAACAAAATTACTAAAATTACTCGTGCGCATTAACTTGACACCTGGCTACAAAACACAACAAAAATAACACAGTACAAACATCATTCATAGCAGCTAGGCTTACTCTGTAACGATATTTGTATAACTCACAAGTGTCACCTCTCTCTCTGTTTAACTCGATACTATAGAATGAAACAGATAGCGGTGAATTCGAAACTCGCACTTTCGAGTTATACAAATCATAGTTAGAGAATAGCCGTGCTGGTGTCAAGTTAATCTGCAAGAGCTGTACACATAGTCCGAACTCGAATCGCCAAAGTTTAACAAAGACCTCCAATTTCCTCTATACAACTTGTAAGGTATAATAGGTATTTCATCTTGTAGCCCGCCAGAAACTCTTATTGCAACGAATTGTAGCATGGTTTGTAACTATTTTCATCACATTCAACGTTTTACATAGTTCCTAGTGCCTTTGCAAGAAGCTTAGTGCCTACTACGAGTACAAGAGTGTTAGTAATACAATAAAATACATATGTCTAAATTAGCTATAAATATTGATAGTATAACACTAATATAAATATGAAATTTTTAATGAAACGTAGAAATTCTTTAATAAATCACATTCACTGACCACAATATTTCAATTATTTTTTCAGACCTTATGTAGCGCCATCTATACTCACCACTTTGAACTACTTGCTAAACAATACTAACAACGCATCCATCATAGTTCAAAAAAGCACTGTCAGATGGCGCTTTACCAACAGCAGCTTTTTTATTTAAGGCGCGCTCTACACTCACGCCGCAAATGGAGTCGTGAACCACATGTACCGAAGCGTTCGCAGCTTATTATTATTATCTTCTAAATAACTTCAGAAATTCGTCAGCAGCCATTTTATCTTCTTGCGAATCAAACTTTGCGGGTGTGAATGTCCATGTACACTGTTTGTGAGGAGTTCACGGCGTGAATTCGTACCGCGAGTGTAAAGCGCGTTTTATGAACAAACAACAGCTATGACTAATTTAAATCACATCAACGGTTCCGTAGAATATGACGCATGTAATTTAATAGAAACCTCTAAATAGTTTTCTGATTCATCTTATGTACCCATAGTTTAAAAAAACTAAAATAATGTTCCAGTTTAGAACTGCTAGGTGACCTACCGGCTACCACCTAAGTACCGAGGCATAGAAGGATAATTATTTTTGTTGAAAGGAACCTGATGACTTAAGTATTTATATTTAAAAAATCTTCTCTATATGTACCAACCTAGAAGAAATCCGCAAATCCGCATTGAACCAGCGTGGTAGGTTTAGCTCTCTTCTATAAGAAGGTTTAGGTAGGCCGTCAAAACGCCCTTGAGTAGGCCGTCAAAACGGGTTGATAATGACGATAATGAAGTACCTACCTACCTATACAATCGACAGCCTGTATCCATCCACCGCTGGACGTAGGTCTTTCCGAGAGCGCGCCAACACACGATCCTCCGCCTTTCTCATCCAGCAGACGACATCAAGAAGGTAGTGGGAAGTAGCCTACCTACTTATTTGTTAAGTGAAACATGCCGATGGCACTGTTAAGCAAAGGTATTAATTTAATCTTCAATTTTACCGACTACTGAACCCTTCAAACGGAATCACAGAATACATAAATGTACAAGGCGATACTATTAGGCTGAAGAAATAAACATAGCAGTAAGCCATTGGCGTAGCGTGCATTGAAGCCTGAAGGGGCCCTGTATCAAAATTAGTTGGGCGGGCTTTTTTTTTTTAAATTTATAGGCTAGCGCTTGGCTGCAATCATGCTTGACAGTAAGCGATGATGCAGCCTGTGGTGAAGCGCGCTTGCCTAGCAGATGCCTATTCACTCTTCACGTGAATATACCTATGTTATAGGTGGTAGGGAAAACGGAATTCGGAAAGGCATTCCATAACTTCGCAGTGCGGATCAGAGTTGTTGCATTAGTTAGCGCCTCGTTACCGATGAGCCTTCTACCTCGGCGTTCCACCGAGTCCAGAGCAGCAGAGGCCCAAATTAAGGATAAAGGTTTCTTACAAAAGAAACAAAAATTACAGTGACTTAACCTATGTAGGGGTGGGTATTAGGATGTTTTCAACATTTGAGCGCACGCCTACCCCGGGGAAACAAAAGAGATTCCTTTTTTTGACTTTTGTCTCTGCATTTTGTTTCTTTATTTTCCGGGAAGCACCAGATTTAGTGAGATTGTGGTTACATTTTACTAACTTTGGCTTTCACACGTAAATGCCCCTGTAGTTCGGTGACATATGTCACCGAACATTGACTAGCTGACGCCGTACGGTTTCACCCGCGTGGTTCCCGTTCCTGTAGGAACACGGGTATAAAATTTAGCCTATAGCCTTCCTCAAAAAATGGGCTATCTAACACTGAAAGAATTTTTCAAATCGGCCAGTTCCTGATATTAGCGCATTCGACCAAATAAAAAAACTCTTCAGTTTTATAATATAGATATGGCTGCTACGGCGGTAGCTAAGCCCCTGGTTGTTACTATTACTCTTAAGGATCTTACTCTCTTAGTTTATTCTATTAGTAACATTACAAGCATCAAATTACATTAAAAAGCATCATTAAAGTCAATTCAGAGATGATAGCCGAGGCTCAAGTCAACTGTAGACCACGGCAGTCCGCTGCATCCGGTAATAACAACTCAACCTGCCTTACACTCAGCTTAGTATTGTAGCTATACAAAATAATGTCTGTATTTCAGTCAGTTCATACTCAACTCGCAAAGCTATTACTTTACTCGTACCGCAACGCACTAGAACTGTTTTTGGCGCCTATTCTACTATGCCTAGGCTATGTAAATTATATAACGCACTTAGTCGGTCTATAGATATCCACATAGACTCAAGGACATATCGCAAGTTAGTTTTACTAGATTTGATAAACTAAATTTTCTTTTTGTTTTTACCAATTCCATTTTATTTTTTATATTATATAGTATATTTAAATAGTACCTAGTTGTAAAATGTTTCCTTTTCTTGTTACTGTAAAATGTATTTTTTTTTCTTATGTAAACTGATTTTATGTAATCGTTTATTTATTTTAATACTAGCGGACGCCCGCGACTTCGTCCGCGTGAAAGTCAATGTAAACTTTCAACTACCTGTATCCTACCTCTACCCAACCCCTACCCTACTCTATCCCTACCTTACCACTACCCTACCCCCACCCTACCCCTACTTTAGATACCCCCTATAAACATAAGAGTAGACAAATATAATTAGAAAGCTTCGAACTGCTAAGCTATCGGGAGTTACACGTGTTATTGTGAGTCAACCATAAAAGATAGATATATATGCTGTTGTGTTTTTTTTATATAATTTTAAGGAGAACATATCCGTCATACATGATTTCTATGTAGCCTTAACCATTAAGGATGTACACGCGACGGAAGCTTAAAAAATGGAGTAACTTCTCCCGTTTTCTCAACATTTCTCTTCACTGCTCTGCTCCTATTGATCGTAGCGTGATGAAAAGTATACTATAACCTGCCCAGGAGTATCTAGAATAATTGTACCAAGTTTCGTTAAAATCCGTCCAGTAGTTTTTGTTTCTATAAGGAACATACAGACAGACAAAAATTTTATTGATTGCATTTTTGGCATCAGTATCGATCACTAATCACCCCCTGATAGTTATTTTGGAAATATATTTCATGTACAGATTTGACCTCTCTACAGATCTATACTAATATTATAAAGAGGTAAAGTTTGTAAGTTTGTAAGTTTGTCACATTTTTTAAATGGGGTAATCTTCGGAACTACTGGTCCGATTTTAAAAATTCTTTCACCAGTAGAATGCTACATTATCGGGGAGTGCTATAGGCTATATTTTATATTGGCATCGTATATATTAGCCGAGTTATCACAGTTTTTGTCATACAGGTCGGACTGAAAATCCTCTTTAACAGACTTATTCGCATGCGCTGCCTTAACTATTGTGTAAAATTGAAATTAATGTATGGAGACCTTATGTATCTTTAAAAGTTCTACAAAAAAGTCCGCGACACCATATATCTATCTTCTATATATTAGAAGTTATAGTACATTTTGTGTTTTAAAAATTATTAATTTTATATACTTAGGTTTACGTCATTATTTATACAACTAAACTTTAATTCTTATTAAAATAAAATATTTAATAATCACAAGGATATTATGGAGATAAGATTTGCCCTTTACAGTATGTTAATTACTTAAGTAGTTTCGGAGATAATACAAAATTTCTAAAAGACGCAGAAATTCCGCTATATAACGCCCGGCGCTTTCATTTACGTAGTTCCCGTTCCCGTGTGAATATGGGGATCAAACATAGCCTATGACACTCGCAAATAACGTAGCTTTCTATTGGTAAAACAATTTTCCAAATCGATCCAGTAGATCCAGAGATTACCTCCTACAACCACACGAACTTTACCGCTATATTATTGGCATAGAAGTCTCTATTTCTCTTGGTCATACCACCACTCTCGAAGGACTGGACCGATTTTGCTAAGGGTAGGAGTAAGGTAGAGAAGTTACAGGGTAAAGTAGGGTACGGGTAGGGAAGCGTAGGGGTAGTGTAGCGGTAGGGTAGGTTTAGGGTCGGGTTTAGGGTAGTGGTAGGGTAGGGGTAGAGGTAGGGTAGTGGTAGGGTAGAGGTACGGGTAGGATAGGGAAGTGGTAGGGTAGGGGTAGGATAGGCGTGAGATAGGGGTACGGGTGGGATAGGGGTAGGAAAGGGATAGGGTACAGGGAGGGTAGGGGTAGGGTGTAGGTAAGGTAGGGGTAGCTTTGGGGTAGGGTGGGTGTAGGAGTAGGGTTGGGGTAGTGGTAGGGTAGAGTAGGGGTAGTAGTAAAGTTGACATCGAAATTTACGCGGACGAAGTCGCGGGCGTCCGCTAGTTTATTATAAGTATAGATTACGGAAATGTGCATGGCGTGTCTACCTTCATTTGATTGTGCAGAGCCTTGTGTTTGTGTTTTAAATGCTGCAACAGTCACTGGTGGACTAAATAAATAAATAAACTGTATTAGGAAGGTATAAAAGAGCTCGCCAGGGTTTTAAACCCTGGTTTTGCCCGTAAACCGGATGAATAGGCTTTAGTGCCTTTAGTTTTCGAAGGATAATAAATTATGTAGATAGGTCGTAGGTACCTATTTTATAACTTTCAGTCGATTATGAAATAGTTATTGATGCCATGGGGACCATTGTAGCATGAATGTTTTTGTGCAATGAAGTGAAGCCGAATTGCACAATAAACAGCACGAGTGCTACAAACGCTAATTACGTGCAGTGGTATACAATGCTTTTTCTACGACCGTGGCAAAATAAATAAAAAAAATAACAAAACTTAGTAAATAATAATTATGTAATTGGATTTTGGCATGGCCTCCTAGATTTGGTCTCGGCGTGAACTCCTAGATTGTCTCATATAAAGAAGCCCGAATTTTTGTAGCTAATGTCATGAAACGGAACTATTTAAAAATTAAAAAAAAATTGTAGCACGGTTTACCCCTGTGGTAAAGAGCTGTAAGGAATGGATAACTTTGTGATATAGATGGAATTAGTGTAGGTACCTAGATTATGACATGGAAAATGTAATTTTTTAAACTGCCTCGTTCCAGTGGTTATGGTTATATGGTACCAGGTTACAGCCTGTGTGGTTTCGGATCACGAGGTTCTGGGTTCGAATCCTGGGTCTAGAAATATCATAGATTTAACAAACAGAGTCCAGAATAAGTAACTAGAAATTATATTTCCAATAGAAACCACGTTATTTACGAGTGTTATAGACTATATTTTATTTCCGTATTCCCACGGGAACGGCAACTATGCTGGTAAAACCGCGAGGCCTTCGCTAGTGAAATATAAATCGCATAAAAAAGCGTAAGCAAATAGTAAACAAACCCGAGCGCCAAGCTATTGTTCTATTATAATAAAGCCGCGGTCACTATAGCGATGCATTATTCAATTAGGCTGATAACACTTAAGAGTATTACCGCTAATAAAATTGTAATGTCTTGCTTCCGAGACGCGTGGGCACTCGAGATGGTCGCTCGGTGTGACCCCAGGCTGGGCTCAGCTTAAACTCGGCATCAATCTTCGCTTCAGTTGGTTAAAAACGGTACCTATCAGTCCTGCCTGAGGATAGCAGATTTTACAATCATAACTATCACTGTTTTTGTAAATTAACATACACACCATCATAACGATGATGTGCTTGTTGTACACAAGGAGTTTATTATGATATCCCGTGCCAATCTAGTTTTAAGAAAAATTATAATATAACGATAATAAATAGAATTATTTTAAAGAAGCGGTGCGAGAATCATACCTTGGGAATGCTCTCTGCTCCTATTGATCGCAGCGTAATGAAAAGTATACTATAACCTGCCCAGGAGTATGTAGAATAATTGTACCAAGTTTCGTTAAAATCCGTCCAGTAGTTTTTGTTTCTATAAAGAACATACAGACAGACAGACAGGCAGACAGACAGACAAAAATTTTACTGATTGCATTTTTGGCATCAGTATCGATCACTAATCACCTCCTGATAGTTATTTTGGAAATATATTTTATGTACAGAATTGACCTCTCTACAGATTTATTATAAGTATAGATAAAGTTTATGGTATTGTAGGAGGTAATGCCTGGATATACTGAACCGGTTTTGAAAATTCTATTACCACATATTCTCACGGGAACGGGAACTACGTGGGTGAAACTGCGGATTGTCGGTTAGTAATCAGTATTCTTCTCCATAGCAAAAACTGGATTCATGTCTGCAAATGAATGTTTTGGAATAATCCTGGACCAACGTACTCGTAGTTAAGTATTTGATATGAAAATTCTACGAAAAGGGTAGGAAATTGGCTATAAATCCTTATAAAAATAATGACCCGGCTAACTCAACCAAGTGGCTTGTGTAGTGGAAGATTTTGCTTACAAAATACGTACCTACCACATAGCTACTTTGGCTTGAGATATGTTGAGTTCCAAAAGTTTCAGCATCGTTAGAAACCGTATAGATGACCAAAAACTACAGGTCTCATCTAGATAGGTACTTTTTCTTCTTATTTCTCTATCTTTTGGCCATAATATTGCTGATTTTTATTGTCCTATAGTGCTGGTCCCCGCTGGAGTCACTTCGGCCATCCGGATTCTTTCTGGAAGACTATATTTTATTTCCGTATTCCCACGGGAACGGCAACTATGCTGGTAAAACCGCGAGGCCTTCGCTAGTGAAATATAAATCGCATAAAAAAGCGTAAGCAAATAGTAAACAAACCCGAGCGCCAAGCTATTGTTCTATTATAATAAAGCCGCGGTCACTATAGCGATGCATTATTCAATTAGGCTGATAACACTTAAGAGTATTACCGCTAATAAAATTGTAATGTCTTGCTTCCGAGACGCGTGGGCACTCGAGATGGTCGCTCGGTGTGACCCCAGGCTGGGCTCAGCTTAAACTCGGCATCAATCTTCGCTTCAGTTGGTTAAAAACGGTACCTATCAGTCCTGCCTGAGGATAGCAGATTTTACAATCATAACTATCACTGTTTTTGTAAATTAACATACACACCATCATAACGATGATGTGCTTGTTGTACACAAGGAGTTTATTATGATATCCCGTGCCAATCTAGTTTTAAGAAAAATTATAATATAACGATAATAAATAGAATTATTTTAAAGAAGCGGTGCGAGAATCATACCTTGGGAATGCTCTCTGCTCCTATTGATCGCAGCGTAATGAAAAGTATACTATAACCTGCCCAGGAGTATGTAGAATAATTGTACCAAGTTTCGTTAAAATCCGTCCAGTAGTTTTTGTTTCTATAAAGAACATACAGACAGACAGACAGGCAGACAGACAGACAAAAATTTTACTGATTGCATTTTTGGCATCAGTATCGATCACTAATCACCTCCTGATAGTTATTTTGGAAATATATTTTATGTACAGAATTGACCTCTCTACAGATTTATTATAAGTATAGATAAAGTTTATGGTATTGTAGGAGGTAATGCCTGGATATACTGAACCGGTTTTGAAAATTCTATTACCACATATTCTCACGGGAACGGGAACTACGTGGGTGAAACTGCGGATTGTCGGTTAGTAATCAGTATTCTTCTCCATAGCAAAAACTGGATTCATGTCTGCAAATGAATGTTTTGGAATAATCCTGGACCAACGTACTCGTAGTTAAGTATTTGATATGAAAATTCTACGAAAAGGGTAGGAAATTGGCTATAAATCCTTATAAAAATAATGACCCGGCTAACTCAACCAAGTGGCTTGTGTAGTGGAAGATTTTGCTTACAAAATACGTACCTACCACATAGCTACTTTGGCTTGAGATATGTTGAGTTCCAAAAGTTTCAGCATCGTTAGAAACCGTATAGATGACCAAAAACTACAGGTCTCATCTAGATAGGTACTTTTTCTTCTTATTTCTCTATCTTTTGGCCATAATATTGCTGATTTTTATTGTCCTATAGTGCTGGTCCCCGCTGGAGTCACTTCGGCCATCCGGATTCTTTCTGGAAGACCAAATCAGACCTTATTCATCAAAATCGGATGAACAGTTTAGGCGCCACAGAGGAATATACGAAAATACTAATACACAACACATAGGGACATGCTAAAATGATAACTGAATAGATTTTACTCTGAATGAATACATAGGCTACTTTCAATCCCGGAAAAATCAATGGTTTCCGAAGGATTTGTGAAAAACTGAATTCCAGACGGACGAAGTCGCGGGCGTCCGCTAGTCTATTATAAACTTTTTTAAATAAAATACAACCGACTACAACTAAAATGTGTTACCATTGTTGATACGTAGAATCATAATAACAAAAATCCTAATAATATTAAGTATTTAGTCTCCATAGGGCCCATTCGGAATGCATGCTCATGACCAGATTCGAACCTACGCCCTCCGACTAAAAGGCAGAGGTTATCACTGGGCTATCACGGCTTCTAGAACGGAAGTACCAACGTATAATGTCGTAATAGAAGCTACGAGTAGGTAGGTGTTCAACGGATTATATCAATCTAGCTCGCGAAATTGATGACACATTTCGTCTGTAATTTTACAAAGTGCCGGCACCTTCAACCCTCCACTGGCGACGGTCTTGTTGACTAAATTTTATTGTCATCATCCATCATTATTAGCCTATTTTAACGACCCAGTCAGGCCTCCCTTCGAGGAATATATATCACCAGCGAGAATCTTAGGTCCACCACGTTGCTGCAGTGCGGGTTGGTGGGCATAAAGTGTTATAGTTAAACTCATCAGATGTTACTGATAATGTCCAGGAACGACGGTTTAACGTTTTCTCCGACGCACGGGAACGTAACACCATCTTTATTTTTGGTGAGAATTGAGATGTCTTATCTAAAAATTTCTTATATGAAGGTTATGATAAAATCCAGGATTCAAACCTAGGACCTCCTGATCCGATACTATAATAGGCTAACCACTGGACCAATGAGGCAGAATTATTTTATTATAGGAGTAGGTATATTAGGTAGATATATTTATGTACCTACCTTATATCATATGAGATCAACATGGCACATGGCTTTATTTTTTAAAAACATATAACTAAAATAGGACCATATTACGTATTGCGAACGGTGAAGGAAAACATCACGAGGAAACCTGCATACCTGAGAATTTTCTAATTCTTTGCGTGTGTGAAGTCTGCCAATCTGCATTGGGCCAGCGTGGTGGACTATTGGCTTAGCCGCTATCATTCTGAGAGACACGAATTAAGCAGTGAGCCGAATGTGGGTTGATAAAGAACGAACGAACGTATTGCGAAGTGCTCCTTCGCTATTCTCTGTAATCTATTCTCACTCTACTCTTACCAGCGCAAAGATGTATGAGGCGCTCAGCTCGCAAAATTGCAAAAGCAAAAATATTGTGTTCAACTCGAACAGCTGCAGCTAATTCAAACTATGAAAGTTTATAAATAGAAAACCATTATCTCACCAACAATTTAACACCAATACAAAATGTAACGAGGGCGATGGGACATTACAAAATTCCACTCAATTCTCATAACAGCTAATTTAATCCTGTCAATTATGACGACCGGAGCACTCCGTTACTAATTGCTCAAAAGATATCCGCCCAAATTAAATACCACCCCCTAGCGAAATCTAATTTCACGTTTGTATATCAATTGCAGTTGGAAAAAAGTTCCCCTAAAACTTGATCCTGCCGGGAACCGTTGAACGGTTAAGTGTTGGAGTTTAATAAACTGTTTAATTAAGGACGCGTCAGGGAACAGGGATCAGTGTAGTGCGCGCGCGCGCCTCGACGCCATGCTACTGATTGCTCTCGTCTTTTTCGCGAGCATCTTGGTACAAGCTCGCCCTTTCAACATAACCCACCTGATAGTCCCTGAAACGGTGCCCCCAGGGCAAGAAGAAGTGGAAATAGAGTGCAGATACGACGCCAACTTCACTCTACTCAACTGGTTTAAAGGTGTCCATGAGTTCTTCAGATACAAACCTGGTTCGGCCCCAACAACGAGGTCCTTTCCTATCCTCGGCGTAGGAAGAGTCGAGCTCATCGCTTGTGGACCGACAGCTTGCCGTCTCAAGCTCGGAGCTTTGACAGAAGATGCTACAGGCTTATACAAATGTGACATAGAACGTGATGCGCCGCCTTACAGATTCGCAAGCAGAAAAGCGTATATGGAAGTCCACGGGCATGTGCATAGGAAGCCTTTGCTCGAAGGATTAGCCGAGCAATTTGGAGAAGGTGAAGAAATGAAAGCGTACTGTAGGGGAGCGCCTGACACGGAACTTCGCTGGTACATAAACGGTAGGGAATTGGAGGATTTGCGAGGTTCAACGGTTTTGAAGAAATATAGTTCGAGATTGCTGTTCCTAGGAATACCACCTACGGTGACTGTTCAATGTGCTGAATTCAAATTTGGCAAGCTCTACGGTTCCAATCAAGAGAAGGCGCGATGGAAAGACTACGGAGGTCAAGACGAGAGGCCGCAAGAACAAAGAAATAAATCTGACATATTGAAAGTGCATTCCATATTTGTTTGTATATTAAGTTTATATTTGTTAAAGTTGTGAAATATTTTATGATATGATTGAATTGCCAATGAAATTATCAGATAAGTAATAAGTTCCTCGAAGCAAATGTGAAATATTATACGAGTAAAAGATGTAATTTTTATTATTATGCTTTATCACTTTAATAAGATATAATCAAATCAAAAAAATAGGTGTATATTCTTATTTAGGTAGGTATACATAATATAGATCTCTACATTTTTTCAAAATATAAATATGATGTATGAAATATAAGTAGTTATAAATCGCTTTTCTTATTTAATCATACGACATCCAAATTGTAAAATGAAACCCACCCACTAAGATCCCGTGGAGTCTTCGGCAATTAATCAATCAAAAAAGAAAAATATGTAAGTAATTGTATTTATTTTAACTTATGCAATCAAAATACAATTAAACATATAATTAACTAATAACAGTAAAACAATTGAAAAAAAACAGCAAAGTGAATATCGGGCTACGCGCAGTGAAGGGTTCTGTATAAAGAAAAACATGAAGAACGATGGTGTCATACACACAATATTTCTGAAGACCTATCCAACGATAAAATAAAATATTGGATAAACGAAAAAATAATTCTAACTCATGTAGGGCAAGAACCCCAATAGTAGATTGTCATACAAGGGGCTAAAAAGACCCATTATATACGAGGTATTTTTAGGGCCCGAGACGTAGGAGAGAGCCGCCTAAATAGAAACCGAGTTTATAATGGGTTTAGCCCCACGTGTTACACTCTGCTTTTCACTACGATTACGAGAAAATAAAATAGTTTAGTTCAATATTCAATGATTTATTTTAATTGAAAATTAAATGTACAAAGTCTACAATTTTAGATATTAAGGGACATGCTTTTACCCGGTAACATAATTTCCGACTACTGTGAAGATGAATAATGAAGTATGTGAGGTAAATGTGGGAGATAATAGTTTAAAAAACTCCTTTCGTAAGTGAATCCATTCGTTGTTGTTTTCTTCACTTATTAAATTTTTCGTAGGTAAGTATTTAAGCAAATGCGTCTGGACTTTGATGGTAACAGATTGAAAATTTCATCCATCTCCAAATTAGGATCAAAATTCTCACTAGATGAAGACAACAATAACAATTAATGTTGAAAAATTTGTACGTTACGGTCACAAATTTACAATTATTGTGTAAAATAAGTGTGTATTATTCATGCCAATTGTTTTTTTAAATTCTCGCTTTTTAATTTTATTTTTTTCACATAAGAAAATCAAATCAAATCTCGCTCTATTCTCAACTCAATAAAAATTAAATAAAAAATAAACGCATTCCACAGACAAGAACGCTGCATTTCATTCCAATTTAAAGTTTTTTATTTATTTTTCAAAACAATCAGGGCCCTACTTATAATGATTCTATTTTCGAATAAAACCTCCTTCGTTGTATAGTAGGCTAGTACTTGGCTAGTACTCGTAACAGACTAGAATTAAAAAACAAAATTACTTTAGCCCCTAGAGGTTAAAATGCTTGTTTAGCCCCGCTGTGGAGTGGTAATATGACAGTGTTTTTGAGCAAGAGTAGTGAAAAATGTTTTTTTTTTTCACATTTTATAGACGTGTTTAATATTTACACCCATGCCAAACTTTAGATTTGTAGTTTTATCAGACTCTGAGTTATAACTACTTCCTCATCAATTACCAACAGAATTTGTATGCAGTACTTTTTTAAAGTCATCATCATCATCATTATCAATCCATTTTCGGTTCACTGTTGAGCACCAGTCTTATCTCAGTACGAGAGGGGTTAGGCTAGTAGTCTACCACGCTGGCCCAACGCCGATTGGCAGACTTCACACACGTAGAAAATTAAGAAAATTCTGAGGTAGCTATGCAGGTTTTGTTTGTTCAGCGTTTGAGGCACGTGATATTTAATTTCTTAAAATGCACACATGCGGGATCGATCGGGATCCGATCGGGATTTTTAAGACCTATCCAAGCCAGTGGCGTAGCGTGCCTTAGAGGCACCCTGTATCTAAATTTGTTGGGTCAATAGACAAGAGGCAAATCCCGAAAAATCTCTTTAATTTTTGAATTACTCTACCCTTACTTTTTTACCATAAAGTATTGCTTTTTATACTTTTGTCATTTCTGCAGTTATTTAGGTTTTTTTTCCGGGAAGCACCACAGATTAAGTATCATTGTAGATTAGGTACTTTACAAATTGTTGCTTTCACAGGTTAAGGGGCCCTGTAGTCCGGGGCCCCGTACCATTGATACGGCTGATACTGCGGTAGCTACGCCCCTGTATCCAACAGTAAATAGCACTATGTGGGGTAAAAAATAATCCCCATTTTAAGTGGAGATAAATATCTTAAAAAAATATTTTTTAAGATTTTATTTAATGACTTTGTCGACATTTCTGTAATGTACATACTGATGCAAATCTTTCTAGTATTTATTATTAGTCTGAACTAAGCCTCGGACGGACAGACAGACATGGCGAAATTATAGGAGTTCTTTGTGGACTAAATTAAAATACTTAATTAAATCTAATACTTTACAAAAAAAAAGAAAATAAGAAAAAATAAACACAACAAATATTGAATGTAAGAATGGCACAATATTTATAGGAATTGTGTACCTAGTTATGAAGAACACAGCCAGCTAAGTAACATTAAGCAATACTGTTGTTGATAAACATTGCGCAATTAATATCTCTAGCCTTTGAGTTTATTTTTGTTTGCTACCAGCTGCTGGTGAATCAGCAAAAAATTCATAACATTTTCCTGCGCTACATTCGAATCAACAAATTATTGCACCACGGAAAGTATAATTCAATGTTGCCATTCTAATATAAGAGGGTAAGTTGGAAAATTATACTATATCTATCACTTGGAAATTATTGCTTTTGATATTAAATAATCACCTCGAAAAAATCTAAATATCGTTTCTGTAAACAATGCCAATAATTAACGATCTAATAACCTTTGAAATTGCATAGACATATTATCACTTAGGTAGTTGTATAAATTTATGCGACAACACTTCCACGAAAATGACGTCAAAGATGGCGGAATTCTATTCCCCGCGCGCTCCATAAAATGACAACGACAAGCTGTCAGAGTCAGACGCCATTGCGCAAACAAGTGGGGTCGAGTGTGCATGTAATACGGTTAAACATGTTAAAAAGTTTTTCTGAAATTTTAGTTTTATGTTACATTCGGTGCCCAAATCGTTATATAATAAGAACTGATATATCATACTTTCTCCGTCTTGATTAAGTGAGAAACGTAGTTAATTTAAAACTAGTGAATATTTTTTATTTTTATCGTAAGTTTCCAGAATCTGCGATCACCATGCCTAAAGGAAAGAAAAAGGAAAATTCGGTGAGTTTTTCATGTATTCTTCATTAGTTTCCATCGGTATGGACTTGTGGTTGAGATTTGCCAAGAATGAGATCACGCGGCGACCTTGTGCTGCAGTTAACGTTCGCATGTCACCACGTATATTTTGACGGGTTGTATTTGCGATCGTAACAAGAAGCCATATGCTTGCAAAACAAAGAAAATTATAACCTTGCGAGTACTTCCTTGTTCGCTAGCCGTAGAGAACATTCACTTTCATAATTTCACACATAACCATAACCTATTGCCAACTAAAACATCTCAAGTACATTGCTTCCAATACATAAAAAAGTTATACAAATTCGACCTTCAGGTAATTCAAAATTACATAATGTTATTACTACACAGAAATATTTTAATGTTTGTTATGTTTATAAACATTTTATCACAAATTAAAATTCTTCAGGAAAATAGGTTGTGTAATATGACTGATACATTAAAAAATACATTATTGAATTTGTTAATTTGATGAAATACATTTGTGAGTAGAGTTCAATCTATTTAATGCAATTTCTTATATTTTCCACAATGTCTTAAATTTATTGTGCAATTTTTAATGTATACTATACAGTTGGACAGAGTAGTATGTTTATGCTCTAAGTTATGTTTTATTCTACGCGAAATAAACCCTATTCCCAAGAGGTTATTGTGAAATGTACTTTATGCTAAAATCTGGGTGGCTGATTGCTTCCATACATACAGCCTAAACTACACCTTGTAAACCTTTCCTTGGTTATAAAGTGGTTAGCCTAATTACTTTGAATCATGAGTTCAAAGAGGCCAGTGTCTTTGATTTGATTTGAGTGGTCTTTGAGGTCCCAGGGTGGTGGAATGGTGACCATGCACTGGAAAGCACAGTGTTGGTTGATCCCCACCAGGCGGACTTACAACATCAAACAAGTTGCAGATCCAGATTCGCTGGATGCAGGGGCATAGCATGTGAAGCTAGTCCCTGCCTTTATTACAACTGATAGTCATTTAACATACATGGTTAAGTTATTACTATTAAAGCCCACAAACAAGTAGAGAGATGTGCTAGGCCCAGCTCCAAATCTTCACACAAATCCTATAAAAAGGAGAGTTTGACCTGTAATGGAACAATCAAATAGACTGAAAATAGTACCATATAAAATTTAACTCTTGAAATAAAGAGATTGAGACAAGACAGTAAGCTTCTGCAAAAATTAACCCCTTGACATCTGCATTACATGTCCAACTCTAGTTAACCTTCTACGGCACCACTTTCAGGCTGTCTCCTTAAATTGTAAATTAATTAGGAGAGAACATTAGATGTAATTAGGAGAGAATATTAGATGTTATGTCTGGAATGTGTTTGTCACGCACATAAGCAGCTAACACTTTGTCTGGTCATAACTTAGGAATTTTAGTGATATAAAACTTGATGTAGTTTTTGTAGAGACAGGCTTATTTTTTTACAGCCGACCACTAAGCCGGAGTTAATAAGTCATGCATATTATTGTTATCTGTTTATAAATCTTATTTTGTTTTTTGGTTGATAAATGACTGACCTTTGCAGACATATTGAAGGTAAAACAACATTCCAGTGCAATAAAACTGTATGATATATATATAGAGTGCTTGTATTAATATTATGAAACTTATGATTTGAAAGCCTGAATGTAAAAATATTAAAAACTAGCTGACGCCCCCGCGATTTCACCCACGTGGTTCCCCTTCCGTAAAAATATGGAGATAATATGTAGCATATAGCCCTTAATAAATGGGCTATCTAACACTGAAAGAATTTTCAATTCCGACCAGTTCTTGAGATTAGCGCAATCAAACAAACAAACTTCAGCTTTATAATATTACTATAGATTATATTTTATTCATGTTATCATAATTAATGTATTCACAAATCATTTTCAATTTTGAATGATAAAACTATAGTACTGTATCAGCAAAATAGCCATCCTTTTCATTGTACATTTCTGTATAACTACCTGTGGTTTGACCCTACATAGTTCCTG